>NC_056743.1:523810836-523828336 GCF_019279795.1 Protopterus annectens
ATTGTAAAATAAGGACTTGGAGTGATTTTGAGGCAATAAAATAGCTCAGAAAACAGTTTAGTTCTAAGGTGTTTTCTTAAAAAAAAAAAAAAAAAAAAAATATATATATATATATATATATATATATATATATTAAAAATAGCAGCCAATTTTCTGAATTTCCATTTTGTTCAGGGTTACAGCTCCTTTTTCTGAGGAGATCCAAGGCGAAAAACATTGCTGGTCTGTTTATAAAACAGCTTGGCATTAAGCTTACTCCACCAGTCCACACAGCTCTTCATATGTATTGAGAATGTCAGAAACATCACTCAAGTAAGGTCTCATTGGTCTGCTGCATGAAGCAGAGTTGAGTCATTCTTATTGGATCGGGCTGCTTCACGTGAGTTAGACCGAGACAAAATGAAAGGAGGAACAAGTGGAGAGACAAAAGTACAGGAATAATCTGTACATATTTTGTTTTTACAGCCAGTATGCCTACTACTGCCGGCATGTAGGAAGGTAATTATTTAAGTGAGCATGTGTGTGTGTGAGAATGATGGGGGCAAGGATAGAATCTCTCAACTGTCTCCAGTTTTGACTAAAAATGTTGGTCTGATTTTTGGTAAAACTTATGGTGTTCTGGAAAATCACTGAGGACTGTAGTTACTAAACAATGTCAGATATTTGAGTTTCAAGCTTAATATAAGAGGACAGCAATGCAAAGCTTGTTAATTTTAGCAATTTGGTTAGGATACTGTCAAATGTTGCTAATTTTCCAAAATGTGTCTGATTTTTTTTTGCCTCATATTTTGGTATGTTCCTTGTAAAGTTTTGTTTTTTTCTGGCAACGTCCAAGAAAGAAGAATAAACTGACCACCAAGACTGCAGTTCAAACGTTTAATAAAACCTTGGTAAGTGCTTTCATGTATAATACACTTCTTCAGACCAACAAACTCTAAAACCAACTAGCTTTAAATGGTTTAACTAATTACCAATTAACAAAAACAATCAAAATTATCACCATCGCAACCTTGACTACTTAATGAACCAATCTACATTAGATCAGTTGTTCTAAATCACCATTCCATAAAAGAAACACATCATCAACCAATATTTTATAATAAACAACGTGCTTACAGTACATAACATTAATAAAAATATGTTCATTTTCCCAAAATGCATAGTAATGTTGGCATAGCTATTGGCACATATGGTATTACGTTTGGCTTATGTGAATAACAAAGGAGTAGTATGGTTGATAGAATTGAAAATGAGGAATTGAAATGGATAGTGACTTTACAGGCAGATAGGGGCTTTAAGATTAATGATAATGTCTCACTTAAGCCCTATTTGAAGAACCGTAGATTGGTTCATTCAGTCTTGGTGGTCAGTTTATTCTTCTTTCTTGGTTGTTTACATTTTACTTTAGAGTGGACTGACTGGCTATTGTGGTGCATATCTTTTGAATATTTTTTCTGGCAAATCAATGAGGACTGCAGCCACAAAATAATGATGAGCAACATTTGAATAGCCTTCAAAAATGCATGCTACTTAAGTCTTTTTATTCTAGCAAGTGAAGTATATATATATATATATAAAGGCAATAGCTGTCTCTGAATTTGTTTTTGTGTCATCCAACATTCTTTTAGCTTTCTGACTGATTCTTGAGCTAAAAAGTTGAGACTGTATGTCGGGGTGGGTTGCATGTTATATTTTGACAGCAGTGAGCTGAAAAGATAAATTTCTGTGTGTGAGTTATTTATACATTTATTCATTCATTTGATCACAAGCAAACATCTTAGGTGTACACAGACACAGCCATTCAAGTGGCTGTATTTGATCACGTACGTGTATAGGTCTGTGGTGGTGAGGGAATAAATTGCTATACCAATTTTTATTTTATTACGTTCTGATGTCTATACAGCCAATAAAGATGGCTTTAATTGCTTGATACAGGAGCAACAATGTTGGCATCATAATCTCAAGGTAAGCAGTCATTATTCTGACTTTGCAAAAGTAATGTGCATTTGTGTGAAGCCAGATGGAATACTTTACTGTGTTTATTGCAACACAATCATATATATGATGTTTTCACAGTAAAGTGGCTATAATTGACAACTATGGGGACTGTCTGTGATGAAAATGACTGTGCATGTCTGTGTGTGTGTGTGTGTGTGTGGGGGGGGGGGGGGGTTGCCATGCATCTAAAAGTAGCAAATTGGTCATAATGTTTTTCCTTTTCCATCACAGTCATACACTACCACTGTACTCAAGAAGTGACTTTCTGTGATGCCCTGACCAGGATGGGTGGGATAGCAAATTGTCATTGTCACTGTCATAACAAGTAGTGTTATTATCCTAACAGTGCTTGGTTTTCTGGTTGAGAATGTGGCTGTGATTCCTTCTGTGTGGATTCTGTATGTACTCATTACCTCTGCATGTTTTTTTTTTCATGTGCTTAGGTTTCTTCTTCCAGACACACAGTTGTATAATGTATATATTTGACTATTTGTGCTTTTACTTTAATCCCAACAAAACACCAATGGGTACACGTAAGATAACTATCTGTTTGGAGAGATAGGAAGACAGGTGTTATTCCCAGACAGAATTTACATATCCTTTCAAACATGTTTCAGTTTATTGGGCATACTAGTGTTTTGTTAGCTTATAACCTTAAGCTTTAGACATGCATTATTTTGCTTGAAAGAAAGAATAAATCTGAATTTCCTCACTCATGATTTTTTGTTCAGGCAATCATTTGATGAAAAGGCATTAATATATCTCAGAGCATCTATAACCCTGTGACTTATGGGGACCTACTGGATCTCTGGCTTTGGTTTAATTCAGTTATATCCTCCAAACTTAGTACAGTGGAGACTTGGCCAGTTAGTGTGCACTAAAAAGCATGGAGGGTTGCTAAAAAGTAAAACAAAGTATAAAAAAATGAGAAAGTTGTAATCTATCTGGATAGTATGTGACTAGGATGAGGGTGATAACAGAGGATGAAAACTGGAGAGGTGCAGGGGAGAGTTTTGTGTAACAGAGGCCCATGGAGTCCTTTGTCTAGTGCTTCATTTCACCTAAGGTTGGCCTTGTTGAACAAAGTGGCTATAATGAACAATTATCTATTGGGTAGTTTGTGAATGAAAGTAATGATCATCTGTTTGATAACATGCAATGGCCATTGACCTGCTGTAGCAAAGCCCTATCGCATTCGAATTAGCCCCACTCACTCATCCATTCCCTGCAGCCTGTCTTCCTTTCAAGTCACCAGCCACTACTGCATTTTACCCTAACTGGAAATCACAGCTTTGGTTCAATAATAACACTAAAAAACAAAATGCCACTTTGTACCCATTGCACTTTCCTACACATTACTAAATGGTCAAATAAAGCAGCAGAGTTCTGCAAATGGATATTCTTTTAATTCTTATATTTCTCCCACTTAACATAGCCAGTGGTAAGCAAGACTGACGATCCCTAGCAGCCAAAACCAGTCATTCACCCTTCCTCCCATGCCGAGTATGAGGTCTTGACAGTCATTCACACATTACTGATACCTCCTAGAACTGTAGAATTTTCTCTGTTACTGAATGTGTAATGTTTTTACTCCTTTTGTGTGCACCACAAACTGAGGTAAAGGCTGACAGTACTTTTCCATATGGCTTCCTAAACCATTTTATTTTTTTAAATTTCTATAGAAGGCAGAAAATTAATTTCTTCACATTTTGGTCCCAGGTTTTCGGCATTATATGTATTCAGTCCCACCTTATCAATTTTGAAGTCCTTTTCTAGTCCAGTTTAGTTTGTTTTGCATATGATTTGTAAACAATGTTATTGCCAAAAATTCAGTTGATATATGACTTCAGTCAGGATTGCAGGGTCAAAAAATTAAACATATTGAAAAAACTGGCTAAAACTACTGAGACTATTTTACTGCATTTGTTAGAACACAGATACTGACAATTTACTATGTTTTCTTCCATAACTTACAAATCATCCATCCTTTGGAGCTCTGCCTGACTGTAATATCCGACATTTTTCAGAGTCATGACAAACTGCCATTTTTTCATCCCTCACAGGGGATATCAGTCTTGCTTTGCAAAATCATCATCTTTGCCTTATGTGAACATTTCCTAATGCTTGTATTGAGAAAGGCCACTGGTTTATGCTTATTAAAATATTAGGTTACATTTTCACATGCAGAAATTCCAAGAATTGCACTAATTATTTTTAATGTAATTCCCAGTTATTATGGGGATCCCACTGTCATTTCTAGTGCTTGCAAATGTGAAGAATACAATGTTCTTTATGCAAAACAGCTAATGAGATAAGTTGGCACTTGTACAAGTGACACCAGTGCAGTGGGTAGCAGAGTTGCCTAACATATCAAAGTTGTCTGATTCATTTGTCAGCTGAGATACATTTTTCCTGAAGTCTTAAGTTTTCTCACTCATTCCAAAGCAACAATGGATGATAGAATGGTCATTCTAAATTTCTAAATTGTCCTTCGATATTTACGCAAGTATGAACATGTGAGCGCATATCCTGGGATAGACAGAGGTTGTCTAAAACTGATTTCCTACATTGTGCCTCTTGCCTGTCTGCACATATATATATATATATATATATATATATATATATACACACACAATATATATATATATATATATATATATATATATATATATATATATATATATATATGGGTGTACTTTTGAAGAACAAAATTTCACTACTTCAAAAGTACACCCACACTAACGCGAAAGTGCACTTTAATGAAAGTGCACTCTCGTGAGCCCACTAGACTGAACGGGCTAGCAGTCACGGACCTTAGGGTTAGGGCACAGGTTAGGGTAAGGGGAGAGTTAGGGCTATACCCTTACCTTGACCCGTGCCCTAACCCTAAGGTCTGTGACTGTCGCACCACAGTGGAGGACATAGCCCATTTTTCAATGCCCTCCATTGTGATGCAGTAGGTTCGGTCTGGTGAGCTTAAGCGAAACTGCACTTTCGTTGAAGTGCACTTTTGCTTAAGTGGGGATGTACTTTCCCATTTCGAAAAAGTGAATTTTCGTTGAAGTACACCCAGATATATATATATATATATATATATATATATATATATATATATATATATATATATATATATCATACCTCTCGACTGTACCAAATTACTTGTTTTTTTACTGAGTTTTGGGGTCCAAATAATGGGATGCCATGATTCCCAAGTGGCACCCCTTCATTCCCGATTAAAAAAAAAATTTTAATTTCATGCTTTGGAGCTGACGTCATCACGTGAGCGATAACATCATCTCCATCAGCCTGTCGGAATTGAGCTCAAGGACTATGCTGCAAGTGCAGAAATATCTCTGCTTTTGAACTTACGTATTTAGCTGCGAGTGTGGAAACATGCTTGCTTTTGAACTTATGATTTTGGGCTTGAAACGAACGTGGAGCCGGACTAGCAATTGTAAGCTTTGGAGCCAAACTTGCATTCTGTAGGTATTTGCTTTGGGATAGAAAGAAGACTGCTTTCAGGTAAGCACAGAAACATCTCTGGTTTTGCAAGCACAGAAACATTTCAGGTATTTTGCCAAACTTGCTTTTTCTTAGGAAAGAGTGTGTGTGCGAGTGAGAGAGTGAGAGAGTGAGAGAGTGAGAGAGTGAGTGAGTGAGTGAGTGAGTGAGTGAGTGAGTGTGTGTGTGTGTGTGTGTGTGTGTGTGTGTGTGTGTGTGTGTGTGTGCGGGTGAGAGTGTGTGAACAGGTGATAGTGTTTGCATGTGCATGGGTGAGAGTGTGTGCGTGCGCAAAAATGCCCCCAACTCAATACACCTGGTGGCAAGTCCCTAGCCACCCCCACTTGTGAATTTATTCCTCATTAAATCTGTGGTTTTCGGGATTTTTGTGGCAATGGCAAATAACTGAAGGATTGAATTCACTAAATAATCACAGGCATTTGAATTTCAGAATTCATATTCTTCAGGAAATAAATAACATAAAACCTTTTATTCTGGTGATTTTCTAAGTTTATAAGATCAGTATTTGCAATTTGTCCCTATTTTGGGGCTGTATACCCCCATTATTGACTTTGTCAAAGTTTTTTGTGCTAAGATGTTCAGAGCTATGGTGAGAAGTGAGAACTGAATTCTGTATTCCCCCATTATTGTCTTTGTCCAGGTGTTTTGTGCTAAGAGGTTGACAGCTATGGTGAGAAGTGAGAACTGAATTCACTAAATGATGGCCATTTATGTTTCAGTCTTCCTGTCTTTCCAGAAACTGCTGATTTGGCATAATGGTATGTTGCTTTGACTATAATGCACAGAGTCCTGGGTTCAAAACTTGGCAGTGAAATGCATGGTGTTAACACATTTTATTGTAGCAACTTTCCAAAATTATACTATATATATATATATATATATATATATATATATATACACATATATATATATATATATATATATATATATATATATATATATACACACACATAGATATTGTGTGTGTGCGTGTGGAAGTAGACTTTTATGATGAAATGTTCTGAATCGGGCAGTTTTGTCATTATTGGTTCATGCATTTTGTTTCGTTGCCTAATGGAAAAATGTTCAAACAATACATTTTAAAATACGCTTTAACTTAAGTCTAACAAGTGTGCTGTATTATACAAGGAATATAATTTAATAAAGTCAGGAAAGCATATCAAAGAACGCATGTATGTTTATTGTTTTGTGTGCAAGCCAGGGGCCTATGATTTGAAAACAGCCCAAAGGTAATCTTTATCCACCACTGGCCAGATGCATTTTCTTTGGATGTGGTGTGGGTTTCAATGCTGTTTCAATGAATGTGAGATACAAGGGCAAAGAAGTTTTAATGCCAGGTCTATTTTCATTGTGAGACAGTGTTGCTTTGTTTAGTAGATATCTATTAGTTTTTGTGCACTGTGCTATAAAATGTAAAAAATAAAATCAAAATAATCATTGTAGAAGTAAAGCAGTATGCACACATTAGTGTTTATGGTAAACGGGGTGAAATAGCCAGGTAATGAGACATTGGAATTGCAGGGGGACTCTCATGCCATATCTTGGTTGTCTGTTCTTCAGTTTGCATTTCAAAGTTGGTATCCCACAATTCCATTGGAGTGGGTGGGGTTACTTAATTATGTATGCAAATTTTACATTAATCGGCATACAGATTTGTACATATTTTTCATGGGCCTTGTCCAGATTTGTTAAAAATTGGATCTGCCATCTCGTTAGGCTGTAGGTTTGATCAGCTTCTTACAGTGAGGCCTGTAAGTTCAGACATACTACAGCAACTACTACAGCTAAGGATTTTGATGGAACATGGAGATGAATGCAAACTTAGTGCAGTCTGCAAGATTCTAACTTTCTCCTAACTCCTCCTCTGTTTTTATACCATATCCTTACGGCACTGCTCCGGTTATAATGCTGAAAGCTAGTGAGAGTTAAGAATAGAGGCATCACTAACCTTCCGGCTATTATTTTCCTACCTGAAACCAACATTCTGTTTTTTTCATGTACTATAACAGTCAATGTCATACATTGCACTACCCTCATACTATTTTTGTACACTATCTACTCATAGGCTATGTATATGGTGAGAGAATGTCTATAATTATAATGTTTTAACTTCATAGAACTGTCCAGATGTGTAGTGTATCTTGTAATCTAGTTTACGCTCTTTCAACTTATTTTGGTGTAGTATTTCTCATGTCATTTCTATTGTATTGAATGTGGAGCTTTTCTTCTCAGACCTCTGCTGAAAATGGGTTCTGTAGACCTTGTCAGACCAACCCGGTAAACAAATATCAAATAAAATAAAAAATAATTCATATTTCATGTTATAAAACTGGAATTTAAATGGTTTCAGCCATATTTTTTAACAACAGACTTAGTCCACTTGAGCTCCTAGATGATAAAAGCATTAAGTAAGCTAATTAACAAACCTGAATTTTAAATGAAATGTGTGCCAGGCTATAGGTTAAGGAGGATTCTGAACACATCAGCCTTACCCTCAAGCTGGTTCACTTTAATGGCTGCCAAGTCTCTTCTTACATCTAGTTATAACGTTTTTATAGATACTTGCCTTAAAGAAGGTCACTTCTCCCTCCCAAAACAAAACAGCTGGCACCCCTATTCTTTCTTATAATTCTGTAGTTCTTTCATCACTTGGTACCACCTCTCACCAGATATACATATCTGATCGAACCTCAGCAAGTTACTTTCTTGAATGCACCTCACTTTTTATTATTATAACCACTTTATAGTTTGCTTGCAATACAAGTCCACCACAAGCGATGTGAATTGTGCTGGTAACAGGAAATCAGCAGAGAGAAAAAAATATATATCATTGAGCTGACTGGACATGCAATCTGCCAAGACATATTTCTACCATGTTCTGGTTAACTCTGACATCTCTGAACCCAGCACCACTGACATAGGTGCTTTTCAATTCTGGAAATTTGATGAAACATGAACCATGCTCAAACCAGTGTTCAGATAATAAAAGACAAACACTCAAATGGCTTGTATTTCTTTTACCCCAAAGGTAGACCAAACATTTCCTTCATGACATAAACATGACCAGTCTGTGTTAACCTTATACCCATTCCTCACCTCTCCATACAGCTGCTTATACCTACCCACTTCACCTGTAGAAGGTAGCTACCACAGAGTACTCCGCCCCCATCATCATCAGTTGGCTGCAATAAACTAGCCAGTCCCTTCTTTCCTACTCGAGCATGCTGGGTAGCCAGAGAATACCCTGAAAAGCAGTAAGCCTAAGGCATACAATGAACTGTGCACAGGACACCAGAACAGTCCATTATAGGATACGGACACACCAGAGGAGAACCCAGAATACTGCCCATTCACTTATAGCACATTGTTGAGATGGGGAGAAAATAGTACACCTAGGCAAAAACTCATGCAAATTCAGAAAGGACAAGGAAACTCCACAAAAGACATCTGAGTAAGAAATCAGAAAGGCAAACTAAGCACTTTAAGGCAGCAATGCAAACATTGTGCCCACCACTCTCCAATCTGATTTACTTAGGTGGCTGCAATGTCTGTGATTATTTTTTCTACCCCTGATGAATAGGCAGTGTTAACCAGTTCCATATTACCTCACATTGCAGCTAAGCATAATAGACATCTTTGACAGCCTAATGGTGTAACTATCCACCTTGCAAAACTAAATGGGATAATATTTAGGGCAGTAGAAAACTATCTGTAGTTTTGTTTTTATATAGGGAAAAAAGGTTGAGTTACATTTCGACATATTTTAACTTCAAAGATGTTGGGTTGGCTGCAGGAGAAGCCTACCTGAAGGTCAGTAATTGAGTCATAGCTCTCAGCCTCCAGTCTCTAAAATGAGGAACACTAGCCCTCATAATGTGGAACAAATGGGCAAAATGTGGAACACATACTAATGGCTTACTAACAACTTCAACTAGGAATGTCATAGGATGGTTAAACTATGCTGGTTTTACTTATAAAGGAGATGTGTAAATTAATTAATGATTCATTTCTATTTACAATGGATTTCACTAAAAAAATTCCAAACACTGAATGTGTGACTGAGTCTTTCAATGTGGAACATTTGAGAAACTTGGAGGAACATGAACTTTTTAAGACCCCAAATTAGGTACGTTCCTCGTAATGAGGTACACTTGAGAGGTATGAACTGATTGCTGCATGACAATGTCAGGTGAGCTGCATGACAGACATTACCCCAGCTAAATTGGTACTAGACTGAGAGTCTTTTAGTCAATGTATAGCAGCAGTGCAAAGTAGTAATGATTCTAAATACATCTGTGTAGTAATATAATGTACAATATTTGGTTAAATTGCCTGTAAGCAGCGAGTACCAAATGGGGATGACATGTTTGGGACTGTACCAATGCTTGTACTGCTATATTATACAAAGTGCTAGAATCAGTAGTCTGTGAGCGACTGAGGATGTAATCTGAATGTAGATTGCACTAGACTCTGGAAATATTCATGCTGCAGCTAAGGTCTATACTCTGAAGACAGTGATGCTGCAGTGCATACTAAATCCAGGATAAGATTTAGTGCATTCTACACTCTCACAACCATGATGCTGCAGATCATATAAAATAAAAGAAATTATCATGGTTTAATGTGTAGTACACTGTGTATTAGGTGAGTGGATGCTGCTCTATGTACTAGATACAGGGGGTGATCTTGGTTTACTGAGTTCTAGACTCTAATAGTGATATTGTTGTATTTTTCCACAGTCAAGACATAATTTTCCTACATTAAGTTCTAGACTGTGGAGTTGATCATGCTGCAATGTGTAGCATACTAAAGCAGTGAATGTTACTTCAAAATGCTCAGAAGTGAATATTATAGTTAGATTTTGTTGAGTGGGGTCATGGCTCATGGGTCTATGTTAAAACAACGAAAAGTGTAAATATCGAACACTCGAGCAAAAACTCAGGTAAGCGACATCGATATTATGAGATCACGGTACAATGAAGATTGGTAAATTTGCCCTTTCCTCATTGCAGTGCGATCTCAGAGTTGGAATATATTTTAAGGGGGGGTGGGGGGCACAGCCCCTCACAATAGCGATTTCGATTCTATGTGTTTTTGCTCATCTGAGCATTTGATTATTTATACTTTTCGCTGTTTTAACATAGACCCTGGCTCATTGGATCTTGGTGTTTATCAGAAGGAACTCAGGAGATGAATCATTCTGTGATGCCCACTAATTCTGCAAAAGCAATTCGGGAGGCAGGTGGCTGTATTATGGGGTGATACAACTGTGTATGCAGCAACACATGGCCTGCATATAGACAGAGCAAAATTTGGAAGTGGGTTTTATGAATAGGGTGGGTGTTACCTGGAAAGCTGTAAGTACCCCCACCAAAATGCAGACTTTCTTAGAGCTGAACCAGTCACAAAGATGGACAAAAGATCTGATGGGGCTAAACTGATAGAGGGTTTGGTGCCCTGTCTACTTTAAATGGACTTTTGTCAGTGAAATTTAGCATCTGTAACTTAATCATGATGAAAAACAAGCAGAGTCATGTCACAGAAATAAAGCAACAGATCCATCAACTCTTCCTTTACCGTCAAATGATATTTAATGATGGATCATAAGATATTTTATAAGCCAGAAAACCAACTTGTTTACCATTTCCTAGTAAAATATTATTGTAAAAGGGAATTTTTTAAGGACATGTTTTCTCAGGAATCTACCCCATTGACTGCCTGAGAAATACGCAATATGAACACAGTTATTGGAATTATAAGGAATGGTCATTTAGCCTTCAGGTTACATTGTTTGTAAACTACACCTTGGAGACCTGAAATTATGTTGAAGTAACTCACTAAAATGTGCAATTGTGAAGGAGGGAAGAGTAGTGGCATTTCAAAGGCAAAACAACCACTGCCTAAGATGACTGATATGACAGGGCAATTGTTGTTTGGTCCTTAACATACCTCTGTATTTCAGCTACCATATGAAATCCAACAGTGAGTGGCAAACCTTCTTTCACAGGTAAGCTACTGGTAAATGAGGAATGAACATTTGAGCTTCAATTGCCCGGGGTTCAACCAATCAACCAGTGGAGTTCCTATACAGGATATCACTGTGGATATATTGTGCTGTCAGTGATGCCCTTTTGGGGGATTTTCCTCCTCTTCAAGTTGGTGTGACCATGGAATTGGTAAATATAAGTTCAGGAGGTGTAAGGGGCTTGCCTCCCTCACTGGGGAGAACAGGGAGCTTGGCCCGTTAAAAAAACACTTTTTTTGACAAATGTAGTTTGGAGATTCCAATCGTTGGTGCATTTGCTTTTGTCCACACATAGTAGAAACATATTTCATATTATGCCTGCTGCCCTCTTGATATGCAAACTAAATATGGACAAAAGCAAATGCACCAAGGATTGGAATCTCCAAACTACATTTGTAAAAAAAAAGTGTTTTTTTAAGGGGCATGGCTTTAAGCCACACCACAGTACTACTACTGTATTGAGCTAAATATCTGGGAAATGTATTGTTTCAGGATGCCAAGTGTCTGAGAAGTATAGTGCATTTCCAGTATTACGGAAAAAAAAAGTTTCTTTCCATAGCAATCACTATAGTATTACACACTGATCTGATTTCGCAGTTTTCCTCCTACCCAGTTTATTTGATCTTCCATCTTTTTAGATTAGAAATAAAGGAAGGTAATCAATGAAAGTTCTATTTGATAGGCAGTAAAAAAAAACAAAAAAAAAACAAAAAAAAAAACATATTTCAGCTGAGAAGCTACAATTCTGCAATGTTTGCAAAAGAATGCTACAGTCTACGATCTCAAAGCCATTTTAAAGCATGTAACATGGAACTTGTAGCTGACCTTTTTCTATGATCATAAATATTTCAACAGTCAAGTAGTAAATTACAGTGAGCATATAAATTTGGTTTTAAATTCATGCTGTCTGTTAAGATGTTGCATTTTTATGTATTCTATGATCTGCTTATTAACCATTTTTTCACGTAGCTTTGCTTGATGGTTAATTTTGGCAGTAGTAATGAAACTGTGTGCAGATGCAGGAATGGTATTTTGGGACAGCTTGAATAAAGGCATACTTGAAAGGCTGAAAGAGTTTTTGTTGAGAGTGATAGGCAAAAACTATAAATGATTTAGACAGAGTTTCTCTTCTATGTTTTGGGAATAGTATGAGAGTAATGAGAATAATTTAGAGAGACATTCCTTATCTTCTATTTTTGTGACTCAGTCTCTAGCTATCCAATATTGCCTGTTCATATTTATAGTAATAATTCCAAAACCAATTTACTAACAACTTATTGAAAGGTGCTACCATAAAATTTGCATGGTGTGAAGTAACTGCATTGATGTTTGATTTCTGAACAGTACAACTACAGAGAGATACTGAATGTTACTCAAACTATGTATTTATGTTGTAATGATTTTCATGTTTTCCTAATTATCGCAACACTCAAGCAACATTAACAAATCTGCTTAGCCTCATATTACAGCTTCCACCTAGTTGAACAAAATTATGTTGACAGTATTTTTGTAGCTATTAAGACATAAGTTGTTTGCAAAACATTATATAATTTAGATGATTTATACAATCAGGTTTAACCCTAGTGACTGATGAAAGTTACCAGTGTCAAGATTAGTTTGCATTGAATGGTTTATTTATTTTTTCTGAATAACATTGAAAGTTCTGGAGATAAGAGCATTTATATGGACTGTGAGGATATCATGTGATTTTGCCTAAAGGCTCAGAATGCAACAACTGGAGATCAGAGTATTAACTTGAAGGCCTCCATTAGAGGGAATGAGTTAAAGCTGAATGGAAGAATTCCCAGAATTCAGTCCAGAGACAGAGGTTTAGCTGTGTGTGTGTGTGTGTGTGTGTGTGTGTGTGTGTGTGTGTGTTGGGGTGTTACATTGACACCAGAATTTTTTTGTTGTCTTAGATGTGTTTCATGAGCTTTCCTGCAATAGGCTGCTTTTACTGCGTTACTTTTTATCCGGGTTCTCATTCTTAGGTCTAAGAATATCTCTTTATGGTTCAGATTTGTCTTACATTCTTTCAAAACTGTCTCTCTATTAGTAATTTGCTAATTTAAGTTTGCAGTTTCAATTAATTGCACAAGAATTATTCAATTTTAAAGAAAATTATTAAATTAAACCAACCTTCAATTCAGTTCTAAAAAATCTAAAGTGACTCCATTCAACCCAAACACAAGCAAAGAAAACATCTTCAGAAATCACTATAAAATAACTGAATTATATACCTATAGAACTTGTAACTGAAACAAAACTGCTTGGAATAATAGATCACCACCTGAAATTTAGCCAACATGCCAATGATGCAATTGTCAAAACACCTAAAAAATTGGATTATTATACAAAGTTAAACTCTACCTAACTGATCTATCTTAAATCTCTACAGTTCAAACACTACTAATTCCAATATTGTTATACTCCACATCAGTTTTTACTAATATATAAAATCTGTTCTGCATAAGCTTGTAAGAAATTATAGAATAATATAGCACAATTTGGTACTTATGCATTCATCAGCACCGGACCTTTGTACAACTTGAGCAAATGAGGATGGTTTGAACTACAGAATTCTGTAGCACTAAATCAATTAAAGATTATATAACATCAGTAATGGCTTGAAATGCTGGGACCTATTTTAGCCAGAGATTGAATTACTGAAAAAATGGACTTACCTATATTAAGTCTGCAATGGCTATTTCTCAGAATATTCCTTTAATACCAAAGTATGGCAATCTCAGAGTTACTAAATACAAGTATGAGAGAAGTGGGGGCTCACCCCACATCAGTGGTTCTGCAAAAATGAGTTTTAAGGAGAATAGCACTGTTTAATATTTGTTCTTCTCCTGCAGAGCCATTGGGGATTTGTTTTCAGCATGTTGACACTTTCCATTACGAGCGCATTCATTTCAGTAGAGGGCCATAACCTCACACACAAACTTCAAAAATGTTTTGCTATTACACTCCTTGTGTAGCCAAAATCAACTCTTCATATTAATGAATCTACCATTTTGGTGACTCACTATATTCTACCTATGATGCTGAATTGTGGATCTCTAGCCCTTTTATGTTATGTACCGAGACATACACTAAAACATTTCCAACCAAACTAAATCATTACTTAAAATCAAATTGGCTATAGCAATGTGCTGCTCTCTTTAAACATTCAGAGTCATAGCCAATCATGACCTTCTAAATCCCACTCACAAATACTTTTGAGAATTATCTCCCTGTCCCACCAACTCCGTTCACGTTTAATTAACTTACTCTAAACAATTATTAACAGGTTGGGAGGGTGGCCTAGTGGTTAAGGTGTTTGCCTTACAAAGACAAAGTGCAGGGTTTGAGCCTCACAAGGGATAATTGGCTAGGTTTACAATGGCTTGCAAGGGCAGTTAGCCTAGTACTAACCTATGAACCTATACTCACTACATCATTCTCGATCTCAATAGAATATATCAGTCTAGAAATAGCCCACTGCCATACAGTTTCTCCCGTTATCTCAGTCTCCTACTCTTTATCTTTATCCTTCATTCCCTCCACCTTCCCCTATCTAGCAAACTCTAATCAAACTGTACTGCCTTATACCCTCACATCTTACTCTTTACCTAATTGCTACTATTATCCTTCAACTCTATATATTAGTAGTATAAAATACTAAAAAAATAGAGTAACATGTTTTGTACTTGTATTTACTAATACAGTGCAGTCAGAAATGTTTTTCATAAATTGTAACCATAATAAACAATGTTCTTTTTTATTAGACATTATTTTATTGTGTGTGGAACAGCTATCCTCAGGCTTAACCATTTTTTTTTTAACCCATATCCATTAACACAAGTATTATAGGTTCATAGGTTGGTACTAGGCTATCGGCCCTAGGGCCTATACAAACCTAGCCATAACAATTCCCTGGATTTCTTCCCACAGTACTTACTTCTCTGGACCCCTGTCTAACAGGGTAACTGACGTGATCCCCGGGGTGAATTTCCTATCTCTCATCCAATCATCAAGGTTCCTTTTGAAGAGGGACAAGGAGGCGCTCTGCTTGACATGTATGGGCAGTCTATTCCAGAGTATGGGCAGTCTCTGGGTCAGGAACCTATCCCTCCAGCATGTTAGGTTCACTGTGATGACAAGGTTTAGATTTCTGGAGCGTGTGGCTCTGAGGGATTGGGATTTCTTTAAGTGGAGCATGTCCAAAAGCTCAGGGTTTGACATGGCCTTGTATATGTTAAGCAGAGATTATCTCTGAGTAGACAATATGCCACAGAGTACAGCTGGAGTTTTTTTAGACGGTCAGCATAGGGCATCTGCTTTAGGCCTGTGATTCTTTTAGTGAGGTATTTCTGCGGCCTTTCCAGCTGTTGCAGATGTCTTGTGAGGTACATACCAAATGGGGCGTTGTACTATTGTGATAGGGCTATGCTTTTGGTGCAATTTTATGAAGGAAATTTATTTTGTTTTATTTCATTTTGTATGGAGGGATTCCAGTGAAAAGAGGCTATTAACCCACTTGGACTGTCCTGGTAAACAAACATAAATAAGCACATAAATAAATAAGATACTCATTACCTTCCACATTTCTACTAGGAGTAACTTCCATTAACAAATGCTACCTCTTCAGAATGATAGAGCAGTGCAGGAGAGCCATGTGACAAGTAATGGGTCGAGGTTAACTCACCAATTTCCTGAATAGTGAAGACCAAAGCAAGTGTCTAAGCAGAATTAGTCAGCATTGATAAAGCGTAAATACATAAACCAAAGATTATTGTATTTCCACAAAGAAAGCAAATCACTCATCAGTTAAAAGTATTTTCTTTTGGTAGCTAAGTGACCCAAACACCCATATAGTAAACTGTATCTCTTGTACCCTGTTAATGTTATACACCAAAAATTTCTCCTGATGCGTAGACCAGCACTATTTCATACATTTAATACACTTTCCAAACTATTTCAGAATTTAAACTGCCCACATTGTATTTTAGAAGTTATTATATTGTTTAATGCATTCAGATTACTGTGCTTGTTGATTTGGTTTTATGTTGGTGTAGCCAATAGCAAGAGTATATGTTTCTGTATGTATATATGTGTGTGTATATGTATGTATGTGTGTGTGTGTATATATATATATATATATATATATATATATATATATATATATATATATATATACACACACACAACACATGTCCACGCACATATATATATATATATATATATATATATATATATATATATAAATATATTATTTTTTTTAATTTATTTTATATTTGTTGACCAGGATAGTCCGACTGGATACATGTCCATTTTCAGCAGAGGCCCGAGGAGAAAAGCTCCAAGATAATAATACACATTGAACGTTTAGTAAATGCTAATTTCAAGCAGATTACAGTCATAAGCAATACCAGCATTTAGCACATAAAGTACTTATTATAAAACACTTGACAAAACATTATTTTCAAAGTTAAACATACATAATATTGCATTCATGTTTAAGACACACTGAGCAGCAGTTATACAATTGACCCTTCCTGAAATAGAGTGGTAGAAAAAAGTTAGAAGTACTTGAAGGTAAGGCACCTAAGAAATAGAGAGGTCACTAGTCGGAGTTAGTGCAAGGACATAACCAATGATTTTGAAGTATTTTTTGAGTTTGTTTTTGAATTGAGTTAGTGAGGGTTCTAGGGTCAAGTCAGCTGGGAGTCTGTTCCATATTTTTCCAACAGAGTTGGCAAACAGAGAGTCCACAGCTGAGCAGTTGGATTTGTATGTTTGAACTAGGAGTCTAGTGGATGATCACAGTGGCCAGGTGCTGGTGTAGGGGCTGATAATATTTTTTAGTGCAGGTGTATTTTCTGGTTTGTAAAGGACTATGTGCCACTATTAGCTGGTTGAACTGCAGTATGCTTGGCAGTTCAAGCCATCCTAGGCAATTTAGGTTGA
>NC_056743.1:523835836-523920836 GCF_019279795.1 Protopterus annectens
TCTGTTGTAGAGTTTATTAATGGCAGGGGACCACCAGATTGTCTTCCTTTTTTTGGAGGAGAGCATCTTGGTTCTGTTTGGTATGGCTAGTTCCATGCATTTATGTACATATTCATACAGTGCACTGGTGTATGATTTAGCAGTCACGCAGCTATTTTCCATTGGCATGGGTGCCGTGATGTTAGCCACCTCTGTTTTTAGGAGCACAAAGTCAGCTTTGGAGAAGTTTTTCAAATTGGTTACCCTTGCAGGGGGTGGGGAGGTGGGGGGGTGAGATGTGGATTTCCGTGGTGGTTACCCTTGTGGGGGGTGTGGGTGAGATGTGGATTTCCATGGTGATTAGTTTATGGTCAGATCTGACCAGGGAGGGATTGACTACTGCTGTAGAGCAATGGTTGCCCCATGCTAGTAATAATCAGGTCATGGATACTGCTTCCTCTAGCGGGGGTCAGAATGAGCTTGTCCAGGGCATTGGAAATGATAAATTCCAGGGTGCTTAGAAACATGGAGCGAGTCTAGGGCCATGGTTGTGGATCTATAGCAGGCTATGACCTGGATCACCATCTTACCCAATGTTAGTTGTATCTGAAGTATCTCAGATGTATTATGCTGGGCTACTAGTCTGGAGGTGCATATCGTTTATGAATATGGAGACACCACCACCTTTGGAGCTATGATCCATGTTTTGGGGCCGAAAGGTGTGGAATGAGTTACACCCTGCTAGTGCAGTGGGTGCTTTCTGCAGCTTTAAACCAGGTCTCCATTACAGCATAAATGCCAATGTTCTCCATTTTGAGGAGTGCTTTGAGTGAGTGCATCTTGAGATTTAGACTTCTAGTGTTGAGCAGCATGACCCTCAGATTGCTTTTATTTATAGCAGATACAGTGGTAATTTGGTCTTTGGAACACCACCTAAAAAGGCACTATAAGGGTGGCAAGAGCCTTAGCCAGTACCCAGAAGCCCAGGGGTGACAGATGCAGGCCATCTCTGGCAAAGCATCGAGGTCTGTCAATCATGTCATCCCAAGCAGACAGATACTGGATCTCCTTAGAATGACACCAGAAACTTAGCCAGTTGTTAAAATCAATCATTTTTTGTTTGTACTGCAGTATCATTCTGGGTGATGGTAGGATACTACTCTGGGCAAATTTCTTCCCTGCCTGCGCCACACAATCTGAGAGTGCCACCATGTCTCTTTTCATATAGTCTAGGGAGGTGCATCTCAGGTCATTCACACCCACATGAAAAATGACAGAGCCATATTTGTTGTGGAGTGACCTGAGTGTGTATGTTACATATGTGATTCTGGCACCTGATAGCTGACTGTTGCCTCCTCCTTATTCAACCTAGTGAATGGGATATTTATTTATTTATTTTTATTTTACATTTGTTGACCGGGATAGTCCGACTGGATGCATGTCCATTTTCAGCAGAGGCCCGGGGAGAAAAGCTCCAAGGGTAAGCAGATACAGTATTACATAATACCAGCATTACATATTACAAACAGACTATTTACAGAGAACTTTTATCAAGTGTATTTTATGCAATAAACGTTGTGGAATTTTGTGACCTGTGGAGTGCTTTGGAAGTGCTGGTGCTGAATCTGTGGATGCTGTTTTACTAGAACTGCAATTATTTCAGTGTTTATTGGTTGACTGTTCTGGTTATCGTTTATTATTTACAGAGATTACGTAAGTAAGCAAGTTAAACAAGTTCCACAGGTTAGAGTTAATCCTGAGCGCAAGTCAGGATTAAATTAAATTACACAGTAAACTGGTTAACAGCTATTTATACATTCTAGAGAGAGTTAGCCAGGCTTGATACATTGACATAGCCAGTTAAGTGACAAATGTTGTTTGAGTCTAGTTTTAAATTGACCTAAGGTGGAAAGTAAGGTAATATCAGCTGGAAGAGAGTTCCAGGATCTACTTACAGAGTTTGCAAAGAGAGAGTCACCGGCTGTGTTATTAATTTTGCTAGTCTGAATTAGTAGTTTGTTAGAGGATCGAAGTGGTCTAGGATTGTTATAGGGGGTGATAATATTTTTAAGTGCAATATTGTCTGGATTATAGAGGATTTTATAGGCCATAATCAGTTGGTTATATTGGATTAGGCTGGGTAGTTCAAGCCACCCAAGCTGATTTAGATTGATGCAATGATGTGTCCTAAAAGGCAGCCCAGTGGCAAATCTGGCAATGTGGTTGTAGCAAACTGAGAGTTTGTTAAGGACAGTCTTGTTTAAATTCGAGAGTAGAGGGGATGCATACAGAAGGGTTGAAAGAAGGTGAGAGCGAGCTATGGCAATTTTAGCTGGAGGTGTTAGGAAGGCTTTTATTCTGTAAAGTGACCCTAGTTTTTTACTGATGGTTTTGATAGTTTGGTTATCATGTAGGTCAAATTTTAGATTATTGTCTATGATGACACCTAATAGTTTTGTAGAGGGGTCAGGGGAGATTATTGTGCCATCATTTGAATTTATGGTAAAGGTGAAAGCGGTAGACCTTTGTGTTGGTGAAAATAACAGCATTTTAGTTTTTTTGGGATTTAGGATCACCCGACGTTCAGAAAGCCAGTTTTTTATTGTATTAAAGGTGGTCTGGGTAGCTGACCATAATTCTATTGGAGATGTGGCTGAGCAAATCAGATTAGAGTCATCAGCATATTGGATACAGCTGACTTTTGGGATGACAATATAAAGGTCGTTAATGAAGATGGAGAACAGCAAGGGCCCTATTATAGAGCCTTGTGGTACTCCAAGGGCGTTAGGTAGAAGGTTAGAGAGTTTGTTCTGCCAGAGGACAGCTTGCTGTCGACCATTCAGGTAGGACTGAAACCATTGAAGGGCTCTAGTATCTAGACAGAATGTTTGCAGGGTGTGGATTAAAAGTTGATGATCAACCATATCGAATGCCTTGGAAAGATCCAAGAAGAGGGCTAAGGATATATAATTATTGTTGCGATTATGGTTTATGGTGTTGGTAAAGGCTAGGAGGGCTGAAGTAGTGCTGTGATAAGGACGGAAGCCATGCTGAGCGTCTGCCATAAGCTAATTCTGGATTAGGTGGTGCATGAGTTGTCTATGAATACATTTTTCCATAATCTTTGCAAGTGGAGAGAGTATAGCTATTGGCCTATAACTGGAGAATTTAGTAGAGCTGCCTCCTTTGTAAAGTGGGATTACATAGGATATTTTCCAGATGGTGGGAATTTTAGCTTATACTATGGTTCGATTGATTAGTATTGAGACGGGGTAAGCAATAGCATCAGCTGATTTTTGTAGGTACTCGGCAGGGAGTTGATCAGCAGAAAGTGTAGTGGGTTTTAATTTTTTGATCAAGGTACGGATAAGTGAATTGGCGACTGGTTGGAAGCTGAATGCGAGTAGGTTTCTAGGGGTGCTACTTTCAGGACCAGGGGAGCCAGGAGGTAGTTGGCTAGCTAGGGCTTGAATTGTCTCAGTAAAGAATCGGTTAAAACTGTCAGAAACATCTTCAGGGGTTTTATCAATATTAGCAGCAGGGATTGGGGTTGAAGTTTGTCCAGGATTTAGTAGATTATTTAAACATGCCCAAAACTTCTGAGGGTTATTTTGATTTACTGTCTGTAAATTACAGTAGTATTGTTTTTTGCCTTGTAAAATTGATTTTTTTTGGTTTTGTTCCTGGATTGCCTGTATTTAATGTGATCTTGGGGGTCTTTAGAAGAATGCCATAAAGCCCATGCTTTGTTTCTAAGGGTAATTTTGAGTTTAGACTCTTTAGAAAGCCATGGCACAGTTTTTGTCTTAGTTCTCTGTGAACGAACAGGTGCATGCAAATCAAGGATCTCAAGGAATTTGTTGTTAAAGTATTCTACTGCTTCCTCTAAGGGGAGGTGTTTTAGAATAGCAGAGACATCTGTGTGCCTCACTATTGAGTCACCTATGATTAGTGTATTGGGCAAGGTGTTTAGCCTTAGGGGATTAGGTTGAGGGGCAGACTGTGGAGGTGAGCTATGTGTCCTGACTGTGCTGGGTTATGGTGGTCGAGTGCATTTCTGTCTTGGAGGTCTCTGCTGTTTGGGTACATTTCTTTTGAGAGCCTCCATGAAAGTGGGTGTGTGGTTTGTGTTTTTATATGAAAGATGTGATGATGAGTGTTCTGGAGGGCTATGGGTTCCATGTGATGTGGTGCAGGTGTTGACCTTCTCCTCTTGACCAGCTGTCTTGGCTGGAGAGTGCATAGCTTCCAATTTGGTGTTATAAATGCATCCCTCACAAGTCTGAGAGTTGGGAGGTAAGAGGAGAGGGCTGTCTGTGTACATGAGGCAGTTGCTACACTACCTCAGAATGCCCAAGTTCACCAGGTTCATAGGAGAAAGCACAGGGATCTGCCCTTTCATCATGCTAGGAAGGGTGGCCATAACTACTAAGTACTGTAACTATTTCTGTGAAGAACAATTAGTGCTGATGGCACTTAAGTGTACTACAATAACTGCTACAAAAACCTGTTGAAGTGCAAAATGATTAGGCTATTAGAAGTGCAAGAGAGAACAAACTTGCAAGATTCTAGGGAAAAACTGAAGAGCAGACTTTCTGGCACCAGTAATAGATTACCTCAGCTCAGTGCTGCTAGGCAAAGCTTAAACAAGCGTAAATCCATGCAAATGTGGACTTTTAAACCAGAATGTTGAAAGGGATGGAAAACCTGCTCAAACGGTCAATAAACTACAATTTCTGGGCTAGAAACCACTCCTCATGTGGTAAGACAGGCTATCTAGTGTTTACCACTCCCACTGATGAGCTAGAAGGCTTCCCTCCACCACAGAAAGGCTGGGGAGGGGGTCTCAGAAGCTTACAAACAGTCCTGGATACAGAAAATCTCTATCTGGAATAGACTAGTTACAGGAAAGCAGCTAAAACAACAGTAAAAATGTAGTGCAAGCTAGCACATTTCAGTGTGTAGCAATATTAAAGCAAATACAGTCTAAATAAATGCAGTTAAACTAAGACAACTAAAAACATGTGCAGAAAGCAGTAAATTAGGAAAAAATCAAAATGGAGGCGCTTAGAGTATCTTTCTCCTTCCTGATGCTCTTGCAGTCTGCAGGACACCAAAACTGGATCCGCACAGCTTAAACAAGTGTAAACCCATGCAAACGCGGGCTTTTAAACCAGAAAGTTGAAACGAATGGAAAAACTGCCCAAAAGGCCAATAAACTACAATATCTGGGCCATAAACCACTCCCCTTGTGGTAGATAGGCTACGTAGCGCTTACCATTTCCACTGATAAGCTAGAAGGCTTGCCTCCAACACAGAAAGGCTCAGGAGGGCTCAGAAGCTTACAAACAGTCCTGGATACAGACAATTTGTATATGGACTACACTAGTTACAGGAAAGCAGCTAAAACAGCAGTAAAAACAATTCAAATGCAGTGCAAGATAGCACATGAGTATGTAGCAATATTAAAGCAAATATATATATATATATAAATATATATATGTATATAAAAAAACTTCAAAATAATGAAAGTGCGTAAGTGCGAATCCAAGTATCTTGAATCCGCGCTAATGCATTTACGCTACGTTACGTGAAGTGTTTGGCTGGGATGGTGTCCAGAATATAAGGTGAGTGAGAGTGTGTATGCGAGTGTTTTTTTGTAACTTCTACATGTGGGAGGTGGAAGTATGAGTTTGAGTGTTGGGGGGTGTGTGTGTGTGAGAACTGTAGAATGTCTGGATGTGAGTTTTCCTTCTTTTTTCTGTTTTTGCGATCTCGGAGTTGGTATATATATATATAAGTAGGGGTGTGTGGGAGGAGCAGCCTCCCACATGGGGGGTGCAGGGGTACTTGCCCCCTTGCTTATATGTAGCGTAGGGTTGTATAGTTTGTGTGGTATGGGTAGAATGGTGTGTGTGTTGTGTGGTGTATGGTGTATGTATGTTCGTGATTGTGTGTTTCGTTATTTTGGGTTTTAGGATTATGAATCATTCGCCTTTATAGATTCGAGATACTGAAATTCGAGATTTTAGTATTTCCAGATTATAAAGGGTAAACAAATATACACACACATACACACATATATGTATGTATCTACATTTATATCTATATATGTATCTCTCTCTCTCTCTCTCTTATATATATATATATTATATATATATATGTATGTGTGTGTGTGTGTGTGTGTGTGTGTATATATCTATATATATATATATATATATACACACACACACAGTTTATTGGGGTCTACTTTACTTAACCGAAATACCATATAGCCAAAATTCATAAGGCCGAGCCCACAGCAACGACATTCCATATGCCTGAACATTCACAATACCGACTACCATTTAAACATTAGTTTCCTCCTGTACAGCACTACTACTTTTTCATATTAGCTGCTCATGACACATGAGAATAGTTTACGCTCTTTGCAGCAATAAATGAAGGTCTGCTGCTTTAACAAGATGTATTCCGTACCGTCAACAAGATGGCAGAACTTTGTGAGGAAGCTCCTGGGGTAATTGATAACATTTATTGGACTGTCTCATCCCAGAAAAGCAAGGAACTGCTGGTTACTGATGGGTACCTATACCATTTGGAGAGATGCAAGAACTCCTGATGTTACTAGGGCTGCTAATATAAATCTACACAGAGTTGTAAATGGAGAGCTGTCAGCACTGTTATGCTTGGCGGAGACAGGTTAGACAAGTCAGTTGTACACCACCATCCAGGAGAGCCTGGGGAAGTGGAAAAATATATATGTCATGATTTGAAAGGAAGGGCTACATACAGTAGGGACACACCATGCTTACTTGTTGAAAATGCATTGGCATCTACCTCCTTAGATATAATGCACAGGATTCCAAACTGCAGGGCACTCTTGCAGCAGATAAGACATATCAGAAGGAAAAGTGGTACAAGGGGTGGTGATGAGGAGCTAACCTTGCAAAATACTGATTTTGATGACTATCCACTGAAGACAGGGACTTTCATAAGTAAACAAATGCCCGATAATGCTACCGATACTACAGTACTGGTATTCACTACTGTTAATAATAATTTTATGTGACTTGAGCTGGGCTACTATATGGCTGATGGACAGCACATTCTTTAGCAAAGCGGTGACCATTAGGCAGTTATATAGTGGCTACAGTTTAGTGAAGTATGGTAGTTACAGTAAGGCTATTCCATTGTTATTCTCCCTGATGTCAAAGAAATCTCTCAAGTCTTATAATTACTTGTGGCGCTGCATATTCCACCTGTTGTCTGAACATGGATTTCAGGTGGTCATCCATTACATATTGTGTGATTTTTGAGGAAGCTGTGGTCAAGAATGTGAGACTAAATGTACCTGGTGGTCAGTCTAAAGTCTGTCTGTTCCATTCTGGCCAGAACTTGTGGAGAAAGGTTCAAGCTTTAAGTCTATCCTCTCGATACAACAGTAATCCCTCATTTCAACTGGCAGTTAAAAACTTAGCTGCACTAGTTCTTGTTAAGGAGAGTGAGGTGCATGTTACATTCCAATTACTTAAGGAAACATTTCCTGTAGAAGGGAGGGATCTCTTAAAATACTTTGCGGACTGGTACTTGTATGGTAAACAGCTTAAATTTAATACACGTACTTCTTCCAGTGTCCATTCCCACCACTATTCCTAGTCTCCTGGAATGTGTGTGGCCTCAGCGAGTTCTTCCTGCCATGTACACAAAATTCCTTTGAAGCATGGCATAGGAGACTTAAATGTCTGTTAAGTAGCAGAGGTACGGACGTATCTGTGTTAATGACAACTGTGTGGATTAACTTAGGGTCCAAATGGCTATAGGATTTCCCCCCTCACCCAAAAACGGAAATCTTATTTTAAGGCATCAACAGTTTGAAATGGTGCCAGATAATAAGGAGTCGTATTCCTCTATACAATTTCTCACAGCAATTGCTGAAAATGTAGTTTAGTGCTTTATTTGACTATTAAGAATTATTTTTACATGTATACCACTATGATCACATGGGTGCTGCTTGGAATTGCGGGACATTTGACTCAGCTGAGAAATGGATGGGAGAGTATATGGAAGTGGTGTGGATGTGGTGCATTATAACAAATTTCAAATAGCTACATTTGGAGAAGACCATGCTATGGAACAACTGCTGCTATTTAACATATGTTATTGTGCGGTATTGTGGAGGTTGGTTTTGTGATTTTCGGTGTTGTGGAAGTCGGTGTTATGAACGTTCTGGCATATGGAATATCTTCATTGTGGGCTTGGTCTTATGAATGTTGGCTATATGGTATTTCGGGTAAGTGAAGTAGACCCATATTTATATATATATATATATATATATATATATATATATATATATATATATATATATATATATACACACACACACACAACTTTAAACCACACTGAAGAGTTAGAGCCTCAGTAACACTCTAAACCACAACACCTCAGCTCACCAAGTCCACACAAGCAATAAATGGAGTCATAGCACAATATCCGAGTAAAATTTTAATAGAAGAGTTTAGTGCTTTCATCCCTTATACATTAAGACTTTATCAGAACTGACCAAATTATCACATATTCCAATATATCACATGACCTAACTTTATCTTATCAAATCATTAAACTAATAAATAGTGAAAATAGTAAGTCATCCCTATAAAATATATAAGCACCCAGCATTGGTCTTCTTTGAATAATTATGTGACTTGAGGAAGTTTTATAATCAGAAGCATCATTTTTATTTTAACAATCTCTTACTAAGGAGGAGAGGCATTTGATGCAAGAATTAATTAAGAGCAGAGATATGCAAATTATGAAAATGGATAAAAGTGGCAGAATGGTGATGATGAATACTACTGATTACGCTTTTGAAATGTTTAATTTATTAAAGCATGATAATACAATAGAGTGTCAAGAAATGAAAATCATGTAGCTTACTATAATATTGATACTATTTTTATGATTTATTAACTCAAGGTGATATGGAACATGATGTCTATAAGTTTCTTAAAGTGGATTTCTATGTAGTATTTTTAGAATCCCCAAGATTTATAAAAGTACTGATGAGCCACCTCTTTATTCAGCGGTTGCAGAATAGGGATCTAAAATAAAAAACTTTGGCTGTTTTTATTGATAAAAAATTAAATCAATTATGATAAGTAGTAGTATATTATTAGAGACTCTTTGGGATTTTTTTTCAGTATTTGAGACTCATGTTTTTTTTTTTCAGAAATATAAAGAGTTTTTTAATGTTGAATGTTTATTGGTAACAGTAGATTTAATTTTTTTTTGTATCCCACATGGGATTGGGCTTATGTGGCTCAGAGAAGCCCTAATGAAATGTGAATGTTTGATACTGATGTTAATGGAGATTGTATGGAAATGGCATTGCTTAATTATTTTGTAGGACAGCATTTTAAGCATATCCATAGAGTAGTGATGGGGACCATTTGTGCCTCATTATATGCAATTGTTATTAAGTGGTACTGGGAACAAAATTGTTTAATTCCTGTTTTAAGGAATATGTAGATATATTTCACATTTTTTGGATGGCATTTTTATGATATAGAAAGGAGATTCCTGTATTTTTATTGAGTTCCTGAGTCGTACCATGGAACTTTTAAGGTTTATGTTTACTTTTTCCAAAGAAAATAATGATTATTTAGATGTTTTTATTAGGAATAATTTTGAACAACATAAATTCATTATGAATATCTACATATAGCTAATTATTTGCATTTTCAGTATAACCACCCTTATAAACAGAAAATAACTCTGGTAAAGGGACAAATGGTCCATTTAGCTGGGATTATCTGCAATGATGATTTTAGAAGTGAATTACAGGTATTTATTAAAATGTTGCTTGAGAGAGGCTACCCTGAGAAGCTATTGATTCACATGACAGATTAAATTCTTAGGGGTATAAAGGATAGCTTTCACCTTTGTTAGACAAAGGGTTAGTAGATGTAGGCAATAACAAGAATACAACTGATGGAAGTTTTGAAGAAACTATCATTCTAAAAACTGGATCAGAAAGCCATTCAGTTAAAGCTCTTATTACTGGTGAATGGAAATTTTTGAAATGTTATACAGATTTAAGGAAGGTATTGGGGGAACCATAATTTGTATACAGGAGGGACCCAAAAAATTGGGAAAAAGATAATGTAGTACCAGGGATTCTGGTCAATAAAGATTAAGTACCAGGAAGTTTATTTTCTGTGCTCAGTGTAACAAAAAAAAAATATATATATATATATATATATATATATATATATATATATAAGGGAAAGAATTTGTTTGACAATTTGTATATATGATTTTAAGTTCTCCTTCAGTTATGATTGTAACTTTAAGGGATTGTTTTTTTTTTGTATTTTTATGATCATTGTCAATGTTTTTATATAGGCAAAAGTGAATGTACATTAAAAAAGAGAATTTTTGAACACTATTATGATATTTGTGTTTAATGTGTTTTTCAAACCTAAAAAAGGAAACCATCAATAATAATATATTTTTTTGCTATTTGAACAGGTACCACCACATCCAAGAGGGAGTCTGCGGGAGCATACGTTACAGTATTTTGAGGTCTAGTGGCAGGTTGGGTTAGATGCCTGCAAGTCTCCTGGGTTGAATGATGCTGTATCTTTAAGCAGCTTGCTAAAGTTGCAAACACATAAATTTAAATGCATATATATTTTTTAAAGTTTTTTTTTTACTTTCCACATTGTACTGTCTTAGTCTTTTAAAGACATTATAAAGTCATGCTTATATATTTTTATGTGGATGACCTTTTTACTGTTTTTTTTTTTTTTTTTTTTACTATTTATTAGTTTAATGATTTGAAAAGATGGAGTTAGGTCATGTGATGTAACTATTTGTATAAGGGTGTTTGTGATAATTTGGTTAATTATGATGAATTCTTAACATACAAGGGACAAAAGTGCTAAATTCTTCTATTAAAATTTTATTCATAAATATTGTGCTATGACTCCATTTGTGATTCCTGTGGATTTGGTGAGCTATGTTGCTTTGGATAATCTATATGAGTTTATAATGAATAATCAACAATGAGTTTGATCAATACATAAAACATAGATAAAACTCATTGGTAATTATCATTAGTCTCCACTAAAATCACTGAAAAAAGTAGTCACAAGTTTAAACTAATAGGTTACATTTTCAAATACCAAAAGTAAAACAAAAAACAACTTTTATGAGCAAGTTCTGCTCCCACACCCCTGTGACTACTGGGGCATTTATAAGTTTAACCATGCAATCCAGATGTCTCCCAAAAGTCACTGTACTTTACAGGTTATTTTAAGATGATGTAGGTTAGCTAGGGCATGATTAATTATTGCCTCTGTCCATCAGGGACATAGGTGCGAGACCAGGCGTGAATTTCCCGTTTCTAATCCATTAGTCCATGTTACACTTGTATAGTATAAGGGAAGAGATTTGTTTTACATAAATGGGAAGATAATCCAGATAATTGAAATGTTGTGAATCACACACCTGTCCCTGCAACATGTCCTATTTATATCATAAGAAAAGTTTAAATCCTTGGCTGTAGTAGTTATGATACTGTTCATTTTGTGGATATGCAAAAAGTCCATTACAGCTGGCTCTAAGGATGCATTGTATGCCAGGCACAGAACACCTCTCAATAGTCTGTAGGAAACAGAGTACTGAGCTAGGGCTTTGAGATGATTTGTATAGGCCATTTTGTTTACACCCTGTATCCTTTTTGTGATTAAGCTGTGTGGACATTCAAGTTGTTGCATGTGCCTAGTCAGGTACATATGGAAGGGGGCATTATAGTCAATAATGGGTCTGATGAGGGACAAATGAAGTGGCACAATGACCTGCCTTGATCGGGATGACATGCCATGGTCTTATAAGTTGAGTCACATAGAATGAGTTTATTCCTTAGACACACATTGGTCGAACGCCAGGTTGCTATTTACATGCATTCACATGCCCCTAACTACTGGGGCTGACTCTTAGGGGTGTTTTTTGGATGTGGTAGTTTCCTGGGGTGGCCAATTTCCCAAAATATACTATTATGTATTTGTTGGCATTAAGCTGTAAGCCATGGCTTTGGTATCAGTCACTTGCCTGTGTTAGACATTTTGGTAAGATCTTCGTGTCCTGAGGGAATTCACTGACTGATCCTAGTTTACAAGCATCTGCAAACACGGTCAGTCAGAGGCACTTGACACTGGCTTTGACCTCAGAGAAGTAGATGCCAAAGAGGAGTAGACCCAGCATGCAGCCCTGTGGGACTCCACTGGTGAGAGACCTTTTACAAGACACGGTCTCCCCAATCCTAACTTCTTGGGTCTTGCGAGCCAGTTGGCTATCCAGCACATTATATAGGGGTTTATGCCTAATTTTGTGAGTTTATTAAGAACAAAGTGAGGTGTAGTATGAAATGTCTTAGCCAGGCTAAGGTAGGCAGTATGCATCCATTTTGCCCGCATCCATTGACTTGGTGTTCTTCTCAAAACAGTCAAAGTTTAGTAGGCATGACCTGCCCTTGAAACAAAGCTGGGTTGAATCCAGTAGCTGAAGGTTTCCTATACAATTATTAATCATTTCCATGATAATTATTTCCATGGCTTTGCAGGTAAGACTAGTCAGACTAATGCAGTTCCCAGGATCCACTGACATTCCATCCTTGTGCTTAGGGGTAATTCCTGTCCTCCATTTGCGTTCCATAAAGCCTTTTCAGAGGCTAAGGTTGAAAAGTGACTGCAGTGGCCCTGATAAGTGATATTTCTGGAGACATCCCAGGATATTATCCCAGACCTTTAAAAATCTAATCAAAAGCTAATTTAACAGAAAAAAATGAAGGAAAATTACACAGAGAGGAAACAGACAATTGAGCTAGACAGCCAGCTAGCCACCCCATTTTCCTGCATTGCCTGCTTTCTGTCTATGTCCATCTGAATAATACAATTTATACATGATACATTTACATAAATGTATCTAAATGGTCTCACAGTGTATTAATAATCTGCAAGTGCTTCTGTCTGCCTTCCAAAAACCCTTTATCTTCCTTAGTTTTATTCTTCCTATAACTCTTGGCTAGAACAACAAAGCCTCAAACCATTTTGCATACATTAACTTCACAGTCTCACATGAAAATAATGTGTCACTTTAGACAGAGCAATGTGTCAATAACACAAAAGAAAAAACAGAAGTATACCATAAAGCAAATCAGATTTAAGCTTTTATGATCAAGAGGTATATATAATATCACACTTAAGACTGAACATGTTTATTTGAAAAAAAAAACAACATTTCAGAATAGTTTCAAGCTCTTGAGGCAAAAAGAAGACATGCACAACATAATTCTCTAGACTCAAAACATTTTCAATACCTTAATGCTTTTTTTTGTGAAGGTTAAAACAAAACATTCATTCCATCTCACTGCGATCCTAAAACTTCAGTCTTTGTAGACTCAAACTGAGCAGCCTGTGTTATAGGATGCTTAGCTTTAGTAATCCAGTCCTGGAATTTAATGTGGTCCAGGTAGACTCTCTATTCAAGGGCCTCCATATAAACTTCTATAAACAGATTATATGATATAGAAAAGGCTGAAGCTTTAGGGACATCCCTGTTTAATTCAATGTTTCTGTAGGAAATCTCTCAATAAGACCTTCATATTATGCACTATATCAACAGGGAAAAAATTAAACTCAGTATGCAAATACCTGAGGAAACCAAAAAGAGCCAAAATACCCTCTAATATGTTATGTCACATTTCTAGATGTCTGCACATCTGCTGCTATACTTCATCTTTCCATATTAAAATAGTCCTGGAATAAATAACTTACTGAACTTTAATATCCTATACAATAGAGCTCTCTGCTTCAACTGTGCTGTAGCATGTGGGGTATATAACTTTAAATATGCTAATGCCTAGCTACAAGGATTTACATATCATGTAATACAAATACCTTAAAGGTTCAGTCTGACTAGATATATCTTGTGGTTAGAGGCTCATTCTTGTTATATCATAGGTGGTTATTAGGCTGGTTTAAGCCTAGCCAAGCTTACCTCAAATTTAACAAAATATTCCTCAGATGAGTCAGTACAAGAAATGTTACAGTTATGATGTAGACTTGTATACATCAAGATTTCACAGGCTGCCCCTGTTCATTATGGACACAGGTGCCAAACTAGGGGTAAATATGAATCTCTCATCTACTGGTCCATATTCCATTTGGATACGGTTATGAATGAGCTTTGTTTCATGCATGGGAAGCCTGTTCCAAAGAAGGGATAATTTCTGACTCATACTTGTCCCTCTAACAAGTCCTGTTGGGATAATCTCTGAGACTCATACTCTAACATATCCTGTTTATGGTGCACACAAAGTTTAAGTCCTCCAAATGGATATTTCTAATATTAGTTGTTTTTCTGGATGTGGAAAAAAATCTAAGTTTGGGAGAACAGGATGCCTCGTAGACAACTACAACTCAAAATCACAACTGATTTTTAGATGGGTTTCTGATGAAGTTCAATGATGGTGAACAAAGTGCTTCTGGTTTTAAGACATTAAAAGGTTTGGATTGACCCTTGCAGCATTTATTTTGCATATTTGGATTGACAGTACGCTGTTGTGGGACCTGGTTTTGGCCAACTGATTTTTAGAGTATTCTGACAAAAAAAGTGTATGCTGCATGATACTATGGTAGAAAAACACAAGTTCAGAAGTGAAGAAATATTTGCAGAAGTGTTCAAAAGAGAAGGTTTTATGGCAAAGAATTATATTTCTCAGAGTAAATATGCTCCAGCTGCAACAACCAGGAATTCTCTTACTGAAAAGAAACTCCGTAGAAAAGCTAAAGCTTTCCATCTATAAATTCAGTTTGTTTCTCCTCATGAGTGGAGTACCTGAGAAGCTCAAAAAGGTACACTGTATTACATGTCAACACATAACCGAGGAAGAGGCCTTAACAGTGTTTAGCACTTACACTTTTGCTGAATAGAAGAATGACAAGTAAAGTAATAATTAAACATTCAGAAATATTCTGTGCGTAGAAAGTGTGTCATTTATTTGCTAATTGTCTTTTACAAGGGAACAGGATGCTACAGAGATAATAGCTACTTATGTTTCAAAACTGACGAATCAAGCCAAAGATTATATTTGGTGAGATGTACAACTCTTTAATAAACGGAAGAAAAAAAAGATGGTGGTATAAAAATATGAAATAAGGGGTAGGCTACTGACAGAATCAAATGTAAACATGTATAGCAGAATCCGAATCATTATTTTTATTTTGTGGTATTGATTCTATTTATTTATATCCCAGAGGGGGTCCTTAGGTTAATTGCAGTGAATTTTGAGAATTACTTTGGCAGCTTAAACTCAGTGCCATGGTATTTACTGGACTGAATGAGCACACTTCTTTATCAAGTGCTTCAAGGCTCTGTTCATATTCTGTGTAATGAAAAAATATATATTCTTTGTATTGTGTATTTTGTCTTGTTTGTATCCATTTTCACAAATGTGAGGAGCAAACATGTACATGTATGTTTTTATATTTAGGAAGCTTTTTCTTTTTTGATGTTTTTAATATTTAATTGGATGGGTGTTGTCATTGGTTATTACATCCAGTGATGTCACTTGTGGGGGATATTTAAATGTGTTTTTTGTGTGTATATATGAATGCTGAAGAAGTCCTAAGTTACATACGGATGAATGCGCTTAATTCTTCTTAACAAATCATTTTTAATATATACGGTGTTGGTTTATCTCTGGGACCATCCTCTGCCTTGTTTTTTTTTTTTATTTTGTTTATTGTGGTTCCTTGCCTTTATGGATTATTGTCTTGTCCTGCATCTCAAGGTCCTGGTGCTCCAAGGCTATTTTCCATCCCTTAAGATGCTGCCAATCAAATTGGCTTATTAACACAGCTTGTATAGCAACTCTGCCAACAAGTGGCTGCTTGTGGTATTCATTTGAGCTAAGACATTTCTTGTTCTATTCCCTCAGGACATAATTCATGGGTCAATGATAGTGTTTATAACATGGTCAGTGGGGGTGGTAATTTCCTGCCATGGTTTAATCAATCTGTAGATTTGAACAAACATGTTTCTAGGGAAAACATCACAGTTTAGCAATCTATAGAGCAACTGGAAAAAATACTTATGAATTGCTGTAAATTGCAGATTGAAAATTTTTATTTTATGCAGTGTATTAAAATCAAGAGAGCCACGAAGGGACTACACAGTTGGAAGTTTCCTACTGGTTTGGTTAACAAGTTGGCACTTCATATTGAACTATAAGAATTGCTTGATCACCAATGTTGCAAACTGATGGAAGTTCTGGATAAACATAATCAGAAAGAAATTGATATTTTAATGCATGAGGCCACCCAATTTGACCAAATAGTTTCCGAAGATCTTTTGTTTGAAGAGCATTTTGCTTCCTATCAGAATATATTTTCTAAGGTGGACAAAATTATTTTGGAAATTAAAAAATGGAAAGAAAAAAGTTAGAAAGGGATAGGTTGTAGTATTCAGATGGGTGTCCCTATCCTCTTCCTTTCCACCTATGCTAATAATGTATTGGGGAGGACTCAGTTTGAAGCTGGCATGCCCATTTCTGCTAAAGACCCTGCCCCTTTAGAATCTGTTCCCATGAGGAGGTTGGAGCATTTGAAAAATCACCCCAAGCCAATGTTTCAGGCTCAAACTTATCCAGACTGGCAAATGAAGTCTTTTTATCCTCAGAAGAACTATCAACAGAGGACAACAGCAATGAACAGGAATTAATGTTATCTGGCCTAGAAGATACAATTGTTTCATCTCCTGGTGTCAAAGTCGATCCAATAAAGATTTCAAATTAGACAGGTGACTTTCATATGTACAATTTTACAGCGAATGAGTATGGACAGGAGTATGTTGAGTTGTTGAGTAAAGGGGAAATGTTTGTTCCTATTTTTAAAACTAAAATCGAACATGTTTTATTGGATTTAAAGTTATTTGTTAGAAAATTGGCTCTTCAACTTATGTTTAAGGATAAGGCCTCCGTAAATAATGCATTTTCATTAATGAGATCTAGTGTTTTCAACCTCTCTCTTCCCCTACCCCTTATTCTTTTCAAAAAATTATGCGAGTTTGATTTAAGGAAGGTTTGTGGGGGTAGAAAGATGGAAAGTGAAAAAAATTTGACATCTGTTGAGCATTCTTTATTTATTAAGTTGTGTAAAGATATCAAATATTCAAGTCATGAAACCCGATAAGGGTGGGGGGATATGTCTAAATAAGATTATCTTAACAGAATGCATCTTTATTTTTATGATGATGACTTCTATGATGAACCATCTATTAATTTTATCAATATTTCCTATAGGAAAATTTATGTTATTTTGTGAGACATGTTTGAACAGGGCCAAATTAGTCATGCAATTTTTGAGTTCATTGAAGTAAAGTATCCCATGGTCCCCTCTATCTTTGGTATTCCAAAGATGCATAAACATTTGAGGGTTCCTCCTATGTGCCCCATAGTAGATGCTGGCAAATCTAAAGTGCACCCACTTGCAAAGTACATCGACGTTAAGGTCAAACCCTATTTGAATAAGTTTGAGCATTTATGTTGCGACTTTTGGGATTTTTGTTGAAAATGAAAGAAGTGGGTTTTGGTGAAGGTTATTTTTTTAACAATTGATGTGATCAATTTATTTAATGTTATCCCTCATAATACAGGCTTAAACTGGATTTATGATTTTTTTTTTTTTTTTTTAGTAGAGTCCAACTGATATGGACCAGACTGAGAATGGGAATGAGTTCTGTACACATTTATGGAAATTGTCCTTAACAATAATTTTGTGTTTATTAATGGGCAATATTTTGTTCAGAAGAAAGATGTGGCTATGGGGTGCCTCATGTTCTCTCGGATTTGCTAACATTGTATTATTACACTGGGTGAAGAAATTCCTATTTAACTGACTTGAGCCGGTCCTTTATAAAATTTACATCCATTATTTGGATGACATTTTTATTTTGTGGGACAAGTCTATTGGGGAATTGGAGAATTTTGTACAGGCACTAAATGCTACTACACCTTTTCTCAAGTTTACTTATAACTACAATGATACCAGTATTAATTATCTGGACGTTGAGATCAAAAAAGATACGGTTAATAGGTATTGGGTGAGTAATATTTATAGAAAGCCCACCTATTCAAATGGGCTACTCCATTACGGTAGTAATCATCCTGAACACCAGAAAAGGGGTATTAAGGGGAAGAACATCAGGCTTGCCAGAATGGTCTCTGAGTAGGACCAATTTAATTGAGAGTGTTTCAAACTGACCAATATGTTTTGTGCCCGTAGTTACCCCAGTTTTTTTGTTAACAAAGTTAGGTCAGATGTTATTAAAGCCAGTGAGGAGGGTAACCATGTTCCTTTAATTAAATCAGTTTACTCTAATACTGCATGGGTTTTTGGTATGAAACAGGAATCTAATAATGTTTATTTGTATTCCTTTATCACTACTTATAATTGGGATAGTTTGTTATTAAAGATGTGTTAGCAAAAAATTGGAATATTTTTTCCTGTTTTGATGGATGCACTCATTTATTGTTAGATAAGCCAAAAGTTGTATTTAGAAGAGGAAAATCTATTAAGAATCTACCTGAACAGGCTCAAAACTTTTCTGTTGTATCTAACAAATGTCATGGCACATTCAAATGTGTTTTTTGTAAGCAGTGTAAATATATTGCAGAAAATAATTTTATTATTTTTAATGGATGTGTGATAAAGGTCCCATTTCATATTACCTGTACTTCTATGGGTTTCATTTATATTGCCCTTTGCCAGCTTTCTCAAGCATTTTATGTGGGGAAGACCCACAGAAAATTTGCTGATTATATTTACGAGCATAATCTGGATATTAGGAAAGGTAATGTTAAAAATGCTTTATATAAACATGTAGAGCAGAATATGAATCATTATTTTTTTATTTTGTGGTGTTGATTTTATTTATAGGAATCCCAGAGGTGGCCCTTGGGTAGATTGCATTGAGTTTTGAGAATTACTTTGGCAGCTTAAACTCAATGCCATGGTATTTCCTGGACTGAAAGAGCACGATTCTTTATCAAGTGCTCTAAGTCTCTGTTTGTATTCTCGTAGTGAAAAAATATATATTCTTTGTTTGTATTATTGTGTATTTTGTCTTGTTTGTATCTATTTTCACAAATGGTGGGTAGCAAACATGTATATTTTTATATTTAGGAAGTTTTTTCTTTTTTGATGTTTTTAATAATTAACTGGATGGGTGTTTTCATTGGTTATTACATCCAGTGATGTTACTTGTTAGGGATATTTAAATGTGTTTTTTTGTGTATATATGCGAATTTTGAGGAAGTCCTAAGTTATATATGGATGAAAGTGCTCAATTCTTTTTAACAAATCTTTTTAACATATACAGTGTTTGTATATGTCTGGCAGTGTCCCCAGCCTTGTTTTTTTTTTTTGTTTCCTGTGGTCCCTTGCCTTTGAGAATCAAATAGAACTTTGTCAAAAGCTCTGTATGTATGCCTAGTAAATTAAATTACTAGGACACAGTTCAGTTAAAAGAATTAAAAGCTGTAAAAAAAAGGTCCCTTCTCCAATCTCTGTAGTGCTGTCATGTCGACATGAGGAGAAGAAAAGAAGAGAAAAAACGTCTGTTCTTTGCACTTACCATCGCTCCCTCTAACACCTCGTGCCTTGTTCAGCTGCCCCCTTTGCTTCACCCTAGCTATGCTTCGGAAAGAATAAACTGAAGAAGAATGTGTAAAATGAAAGGGAGGTATTTTTATATACTATTCAGACCCCATTGCCTACTGACCATCAATTGTCTGCTTTCTTGGTTGGCCCATTCATTCCTCTTAGGTGACAATCAGCTGCAGGAGCCATTATACAGACAATCAGGAGTTTTCTGTCTGTGGCCTAATCTCTCCACTGAGCAGGGGACATGTGACCCCATGCCACCACAAGCACCATTATGCCTTCTCTAGGCAAAAAGATGTTTCCATGCATCCACAATTAAGGCTACCAAAAAGCACCTTAATGAGACGTGCATGCACATACCAATGCTAATTCTGACTCCCACTTTTCATTCAGGGGGCATCATGGATCCTTCTGACCCAGACCACCTTATTCCCTCCTAGGATGAGTATACCCATCCTCCCTGTATCAGTTCCAACAGACTCTGGAGCTGCTAATTAAACTTTGGTCAGCTGGCCAAAGCCAGGGCTTTATCATTCTGAGTCAATAGAACTGGCTACTGGTTTTACTTTCTAGTGGTAATAAGGATGTTGGCAAGTAGCTTCTCATCTGGTGGGAACATTTTGTTTGTTTGCTAAATATTTGTTAAATGGGTAGGTGACCTGGTCCAGGGACCCTTTTTCCGTCATGACCTGAGCTAAAGAAGCAAGAAAATGCTGCAATTTGAAGAATCGTATATAGTAGCATACATTGGCAGTAGCAAAGTTGAAGGTATTGCACAGTTATTGACTTTTCAGTTAGGTACAGTTCCTTATTAAATTAAAAGTCAAACTGCTTTGAGCCAGATACATTTATCATGCTTTCCGAAAACTATTGTACTAGCTAGATACGATTTATTTTTATTTTATTTTACATTTGTTAACTGGGCTAGTCTAACTGGATATATTTCCATTTTCAGTAGAGGCCCGGGGAGAAAAGCTCCAAACATAGCACAAAATATCATATACAGATATATAACAAATAAAGTAGGAGGAAATTAGAATACAAAAAAGGAGTCTAGAAGAAGTACTAATACTAAGAAGGATGAGTATATAGGATAATATAAGTCATCTTACAACATGATATATGAGGTACTTTACAGTTCATTGATAGATTAAATAAATACAGGAAGTTATATTTTATTTATTTATTTTATTTAGCATTTGTTGACCGTGAATGTCTGACTAGGTTCCACAGAGCCCGTTTTCAGTGGAAGCCCGGGGAGAAATTCTCCAGATGCATGTTTTTGGAATGTGGGAGGAAACCGGAGTACCCGGAGGAAACCCACGCGAACACAGAGAGAACATGCAAACTCCACCCAGCTGAGAATCGAACCGGAGAACCTCTTGCTGTGAGGCAACAACGTTAACCGCTGCACCACTGTGCCGCCCAAAAATTAATTATTAAATTAATTATATTATTAAAATATTAATCTTACTATTAACAGTTACTGCATAGAGAGGGGTACGCAGAGTGAAGTTTTGTATCCAGAGGTAGTGTGAAGATAGAAGTAGGGAAAGGTTGAAGATTAGTCAGGGTTACTGCAAGGACATAACCAGTGAGCCTTTAGGTGTCTTTTGAGCTTTTGCTTAAAGAGTGACAGTGAAGGTAGTAGAGTTAGATCTATTGCTAGAAGGTTCCAGTTTTTCCAGCAGTATTGGAGAAAAGGGAGTCACCTGCCAAGTTATTGGACTTGCTTATGCTAGCAAGCAGTTTGCTAGAAGAGTGTAGGGAATTAAGATTATTATAGGTGGTAATGAGGTTAGAGAGTATAGGAGTATTTTTTGGTTGGTAAAAGATCTTATGGGCAATGGTAAGTTGGGAAAAAGTCAGAATGTTATGAAGTTCAAGCCAATCTAGCTGCTTTAGATTCTGACAGTGGTGAGTTTAAAATGCATTACCAGTGGCAAATCTGGCAATATTTTTGTAGGAGCTTGCTAGTTTGAGAAGATTATTTTTTTTAGGTTAGTGTAAATAGGTGAGGCGTAAAGAAGAGTTGAGATTAAATGAAAGTGGGCAATAGTGGTTCTAGCTGTTGGAGTTAAGAAGGGTTTGATTCTATATAAGGAGCCCATTTTTTCTGTTTACTGTTTGTATGGTGTTATTTATATGGCTATCGAAGTTAATGTTATTGTCGATTGTGACTCCTAACAGTTTGGTGGTAAAGTCGGGGAATATAAGGGTGCCGTTGTTGGATTTTACTGAGAAATCTATAGGAGAGGACCTACTGGTAGGTGTAAAGAGTAGGAGCTTAGTTTTTTTGGCGTTCAATAGGAGGCAGCATTTCAAGAACCAAACTTCTACTGAGTTGAATACTTTCTGCGTTAGTGAATGTAGTTCAGAAATGGAGTTGGCAGAACATATAAGCGTGGAATCATCAGCATATTGTATACTGGTGGCTTGAGGGATTGCTACATGAAGGTCATTGATTAATAATGAAAAAAGAAGAGGTCCTAAAATGGAGCCCTGAGGGACTCCAAGGGTGACTGGCAGGTGGGATGATAGTTTGTTTTCCCAGAGAACTGCTTGTTGCCTATTGTTGAGGTAGGACTTAAACCATCGTATAGCTAGGGTATCCAGAGAAAGAGATTCAAGAGTATTCATAAGCAGGAGGTGGTTTACCATATCAAAAGCCTCTGAAAGGTCAATGAAGAGAGCAGAAGAGAGGATGTTGTTATTACGGTTCTTATTAATGGAGTCGGTGAAAGATAGGAGAGTGGTGGTAGTACTATGAAATGGCCTAAAGCCATGCTGGCAGTTAGGAAGTACGTTGTGTTTAGTTAAGTGGTCTAATAGCTAGTGGTGAATGCATTTTTCCATGACTTTTGCCAAGGGTGATAGTAGAGCTATCGGCCTGTAGTTAGAGCAATCATTTGATTTACCACCTTTATGTAGGGGGAATAATGTGGGAGATTTTCCAGATGTCTGGGATGATTCCCTCATTAATGGTTCTGTTTATTCGGATGGATATAGGAAAGGCAATGACTTTGGCTGCTTTTTGCAAATATTCAGAAGGTAAGTGATCGGCTGAAGGAGTGCAAGGCTTAAGTTTTAGTATGATTTTGTAGATGAAAGTGGTAGAGATAGGTTGAAATTGGAATGTTGGTAAAGATCCAGGTATAGAAATTGGGAGCCTTGTGTTGTCAGTTGAAAGCTGACTGATTCTATGGTCTCTGTGAAGTAGGTGTTGAAGCTGTTGGCAGTTTGATGTGGCCCATTATGATCAGCGCCTTGAGGGGATGGTGTGCTAGAGTGACCAGGGTGAAGGAGTCTATTTAAGCTAGTTCATAATTTTTGTGGATTCTTTTGGTGCGTTTGCTGTAGTTTACAATAGTAGTTCTTTTTGTCAGTGAGTATAAGTTTTTTTGTTATATTTCTTAACTGTCTGAAAGTTTGTTGTTCAGGGGAAGTTTTGTTAGCTCTCCACTTAGCCCATGATTTGTTCCTAAGAAGAATTTTTTTTCTGTCTGGTTTCTTTTGAAAGCCAGGGGGCTGGTTTGGATTTCATTCTAATAGATTGTTTAGGTGTGTCTTCATCGAGGATTGCTAGAAATTTAGAGTTAAAATATTTAACAGCCTCATCAAGTGGGAGAAGTTTTAGAGGTTTCCAGTCACAGGCATTTAGTTAATTTTGGAATAGTACAGAGTTAAAGTGTTTCTTGGTTCGTGAGATCCTATACATAGGGGTGTTAGAAATACCATTCTTTTGTCTTATAATGTAAGTTAGAGTATGATCACTTAGATCATCTGGTAATGTTCCTACATTGTAAGTTTGTGGATCTTTATTAAAACGTATCCAGTCTAAGGTGCTCTCTTTTTTGATGAAATTGGCAGTGGGCCTCCTTACACTGCCTAGTTAAAAATGTCTGTCAATTCAGTATCAAATTATTTCTATAGACCATACAAAACCCATCATCAGACTTTCATGTCTGGCAACTGTCACATTCTTTTAATATCAGGTTGTGTTCTTCACCACTGTCACTAGTGCCACCACTATGGTCTAATTTAAGGCAACTATTCTTCCCTGTTTTTTTTTTATCCCCTCTGAAGCAACTCTCTTTCCCCCTCTCCCTGGGGCCTATACAGCTTGTGGCAATATTTTACCATACATGCTAACATCCACTGGGCTTACTTTCCTTTACTTCTAAATAATGAAGACTATTATCTTAATCTTTACCGCTCCTTATACAACTTCCACCACACCTTTCAACTTTTAGCACAAGAAATCTAGACAAGAGCAAAACTAACGGGAGGACAAAGGCACAAAAATAGTGACATATGTTAAATATTACTCTTATAAACTTAAAATGTTCTTAGAATGATAGATTTTGCATTGGCATGCTTTTTCTGAAGGATATGAAGTCAGAAACTCAATGTCTGTCATTATTTAGCAACTTCAACCTTTAATGTTGTGTCTTTCGGCTTATCCCGGTTAGGGGTCGCCACAGCGGAACTCCGGTCCGCTAATGTTTGGTAGTGGATTTTTACGTGCCGAGTTACTAACCCTGATGCACAACCTTCAACGAAGGTACGCCCATTCACGTATGCCTCCACACAGAAGACGCTCTAGCTGAGAATCGAACGGGACTAAAACAACAAACTTTATGAGGTACATATCAAAAATGAGGCAAAAATCTGGACAGTGGAGAGGTATGACTTCCACTTGTTAGGTAAGTTCCCCTTCTGCCCAGAAGACAGTTTTTACTATTTATAGCCTGTGGAGTGGTTACTCTGTAGACTGAATGAAGTTTCCATTCAGCCTCTAATTTCTCTGTCATACTTCCTTGCTTCTCTCCTGCTACCTAACTCCATCCATCTAATTATATTTTTATTGGCACCTTAAACAAGTCCTGCTCTTTTCTTGTACTACAGTTTGTAGTATCCTCTCTTTGATCAAGTCTGAAAAAAACAAAGCAACATTTCTATAATTAGATTAAACCCAGTGTATCCTGTCACCATCACATATGGATCTTTGTCTGGAGGACAACATTAGGTTGACACATAAGTGTGTATGGTCTTATAGTGTGTAGAGGTGATTTTGTATATTTGCAAAATCCTTTAAAAGGCATTAATTTACTAAAAAATAAATTCCAGAAGCCACAGTGAAACCTTGACTTACTTACTTGTAGCATAGAAGGCAATGATAGCTCTATATCAGACAGTCTATTCATTACAAAAATTTCACATTTCTGAGTCCACTTACAGTAGTCTACAATGTTATCAGCATTATGGACAGCATCTCTTCCTGTTTCTGTAGTTTCACCATTCGTAGCTGTACAAAAACTGTCACCCCCCCAAAAAAAAATCAAAAATATTATACAGATCCTTCACTGAATCAGATATCCAAATAAGTAGTTTTAGCCTCTTTATAGCAAAAAGGCATACAACACTACACAGAAACAGATCACCCCCATACTAATAAAAGTTTGGTTTATTGTATTTTTCTTTTAATAGTAGGTGTCTGATTATTTCTACATACCTTAAAACTAGAAATAGTATGTCTACAGGTTGCCAGGTGTATATTCCCAAACATCATGTTCCCCAACGTGTTGAGCATCAAAATGTCAACAACCATTTTCTATAGAAAATCATTACTGGTGTGGTTTCTATGTTTGTTCCAACAGTGATTCCTTTGTTTTGGGAGATTTCTCCTTTATTCGACTTTGTGTAACCTCAGAGATAGTATGTAGAAGCTCAGGATGTGTGGGTGGCTTTCCCTTTTGCAAAATATGCTTTTGAGTTTTTTTTTTTACCTGTGGGATGGCATTTATATTCAGAGGATGTGGTTATTTCTCATGTTGTATTTCAACCTTTCATAGGGGAATCTAAAGATGGTGTATGCTTCTCAGCTTTCTTAAAGAACACTACTGATGAGACTTGTACCGTGTCAGAATAAACATGGCAGTTAGCTTCTAAATTGGGAGGTACAGATATTCACTTATATAAGTTGTGCCTGTACCTTCTTTTGTTGCATATTTATAGGATAGGTGCAAAGGTAAATTTAAATCTAGAAGTCCTAAAAATAAACTAAATGGGACAGATGAAAACACTAAAACCAATCCAGAGGATTACATGAAATAAAAATCCCAACATAATTTTTTTTTATTATTTTTTAAATAGGGATAGTGTGTCCACTACCCCTGAAATGCTCATGCAGTTAGGCTGCTCATCTCGCTACCTGCTTGCTTCCTCGGGTGCCCCCCCACTCTACAAATAATATTCCAGGAACACTCCCCCACAAAGGAAGATTACCTTGGACTGCCTGCTCTAACAAAGCATGGTTTCCTCTTCTAAAAGAAAGAATACCATTTAACAACTAAAATAAACTAGTGTCTTGCTTCCTTGGGTGCCCCCCCACTCAACAAATAATATTCCAGGGAACACCCCCCCTACAAAGGAAGATTACCTTGGACTACCTGCTCTAACAAAGTGTGGTTTCCTCTTCTAAAAGAAAGAATACCATATAACAACTAAAATAAACTAATGTGTATGTATCTTCCTTATATTTGAAGGACTGTCTATTTTAACAGTATCTATCTACAGCGAGCATGATAGCAGCCTACTGCAGCCCATTGCCTCCCTTCCAGTTTCTTTTACTCTATACTCCCCGAATGCTTCTACTATATTAAATAAATAACCTGAGGGGATAAACCGATAGCGGAAGACCAACTATTACTTCTGTTTCCCATCCCCTTTTTGCCACTAGGTGGTAGCATACACTCACCTGAGTGAATAGAACACCTTTAAAGGCTTGCCGTGTCAACAAGGCATTGCACTGGTATATGTAAATGCTTTTTATTTATAACAAACTCATATAACCTACAGAGGAATACAACTAATGGCTCTAACCTACAGATACTTTCCTGCTCTGCCCTTTGCCACAGAAACTGTTAGACGCCCTCTGCAGTCCCAGGCTTTTCCCTCAGCACTGTTTTTATTACTTACCCTCTAGCTATAGCACCGTTCTGACAACAGAGTCCCAGTAACTGTTGTCTGTTCTGTGGACTACTCCTCTTGTGTCTTCCCGCTCCGTTTGCCCTTCGGGCTCACTCAGCTCCCCTACCCCGCCCCCAAGTCCCACCTGCCCCCAGTACCTTTACATTTATACCTAACCAAACCACTCCCTCCTGTCACACCCATCCATTCACATGCTATACTCACTACTCCACCCATCTCCTAGTTACATATCAACCCTACATGCTTCAACTATGACCACTCCCTGCTCACACACTTTAATCCAAGCTCTCCTACTTATCCTCCTCTCCTGTCTCACCCTCCTTACACTCCTCCCTCACACACCCACCTCATAATCCCCAAGCTACCACTTCCTACCTCCCAATTCCATCCCCCACCTATAGCCAAATATCCCCTGAACGCTATTCCTCCAACCCAACCCAATTTTTTTAAGCTCAAAATACTCCCAACCCCACCCCCCCTTCTCAAATTGTTAACTCTTAAAAAAAAAAAAAAAAAAAAAACCTCCATCTTTTCAGTCCATCCTCCCTGTCTCCCATACTCCAGCTCAAACAATTCTTCCTCTCTCCCGGGTGACATCTGCCCTAACCCCGGACCCAACTCCACCAAGAACCTCAATAACCATCCAAACAAACCCCTAAAACCCAAAACCATCTGTCTTGCCACAATAAATGCACAAAGCCTCAAAAATAAAGTCCCCAACCTCCACGCTTGGCTTGCCCACAACCAACCAGACATAACCGCCACCTGTGAGACCTGGCTTAAGCCTTACATCACTGACAGTAAAATCCTTCCTCCCGGCTACCAGATCCTTCTCAATGACAGAAGCCAGAGAAGAGGAAGTGGAGTAGCTATTATCTATCCCTCAACCCATACACTAACTCCATATACCAACCCCATCCCTACCTTTTCCAATGCCGAAATGACAATAGATTATTTAAAACTCAACAATTTCAAATCTTTATGCATCAGCTCCATTTATATCCCTCCAGGCAAAAATACTAAAACACTAGAGGACATACTATCCTGGTTTAGCTCTAATATCAAAACAGAAACCTACATCGTTGGTGACATGAACATCAACAGGGCTTTCCTGAACTCTGACACCCCATCCCACTCAATCAATCTATACAACTTAAGCCAACTCATAAACCTTCCAATCAGGCCTAACAAAGATGGAACCTTTGGCACCATCATAGACTGGATATTGACTACCCATCCTAACCTTGCCTCAAATGCAGGCATACTACCTGATCCCCTCAGTGACCACATACCAGCCTACGTTGACTGCATATCCCCCCCCCCCACATAAACATCACCAATACTGCCAAACCCCACAACCTAACCTCCTTCAACCCAGTATTATTCTCAGAGTGCTTGCAACACACTGACTGGTCACCCCTAAAAACCCTCCCGCTAGACAGCGCAGTATCCCACTTCAATAAAACATTTCTTACTATTTTAAACCAACTAGCCCCCCTCAGATCCAAATGAACCAAAGCTAATCCCTGCCCCTGGCTATCCTATGAAACTTAAGCTATCATGCACCAACGGGCCACAAAATGGAAACAATACCAAAAAGAGGTACTTGTGTATTATCGCAACCACATTTTCCCGGTTGCGAAATTTGTATCCTGAAATCAAAACGAATGTAGGAAACACTGTAAAGTGTTATTCAAAGCTGTTATTGCTGAACAATAGGTTTGGATTACCTTCAAGAAGAGAAAAAAATAGAAAAAATTGAAAAACTCCTCTTCCTATTTTGCACGCTTGAATCGTCAATGCTGCCCTGTTACTGATGAACGGATTATTTTCATTCTGTGGAAGGAATCCTTCTGAGAAGGAACACACAGATACAGGAATGATGGTTTTGGTAAATGATTTATTTTTCACAGTTTGTAAACATATAGGTAGTATATAAACTGGAGACAGACCACCACGATGTAGTAAAATACAAACCAAATTTATTAGAACAGATGAGCGCTTTCGCATACTCCCAAGGTACGCTTCTTCAGATCTATTTTCATTACTGAAATACTAGCTTTTTATACATTCAAAATCATTAGTAACCTAAAACATCAATCAATCAATCAATTAATTAAATCATCATTATGAAATTAAACGTGTATCTTAATAATTTAAAGCCAAACTTATTTGAATATCAGATGCAGCTTCAGTTAAGGTCAAACAATTCAACATTCAGACCACTCTATTTAAATACATTCTGTAAGCTGCCTTAAAACTTTGTACATGAAATGTGAATATCAAAAAATGAAAGTAAACATATAATAAAACAATAAAATCAAAATGAAATAACTATTAAAAAGTGAGGTGTGTGAAAAGTGTTCTAAAAAATATGCATTAGGAAATGCAACAAATGTGTCTGAAAGTTCATTTAAATTTATGTGCTTCAAGCAGAGGTTTTATACTGATGAACTGATTAAGACCAGGGTCTTGATGTGCTCTTAATTTTAGAATCCATTTTAGTTATATACTTTCTAAATCATTGAAGTTGTTACCCCTTCTCTTGTTAGGGGGTATTATTTGAAGTACCTTAAATTTAAAGTTATGACCTTTATGAGACATAGAAAGTTTTGCTAAGGCATTTCTCTGATCTAGTTTCTTAGTGTCATAAATATGATCATATATCCTATCTTTCAGTCTCCTAGTGGTCATGCCTATATAAAAAGCATGACATTGTCCACAGTTTGCTAGATATATAAGGTTCATGTCATTGCAAGAAGCAAAAAACCTGGGTTCAAATTTATATTTCAAGATAGGATGTACAAAGATTTGTTCTTTCGAAATCATATTGCACGTTACATTTGCCGCAAGCAAAAGTGCCAAACTTGTTAAATGATCTAGAATGCCTAACATCTGGATAATTATGTTCAATACAAAGTAACCTTCTTAAATTCTTGCTATTTCTGCAAGTAAAACTTGGTCTAGTTCCTATTATCTTCTTTATATCTGTATCAATTGTAAGTACATGCCAATTATCAGATATAATCCTGATTATGGCTTTGTTGTCATTAGTAAATCTGGTAGTAAAGGTCACCTTGGGTTCTTTATTAGCTTTACCAAATCTTTTTTGATGTCTAAAGTTCAATTGGTTAACCTCTGACTTATCATTGAATATTGAATTCTTGGTGGCTCTAACTGTCTCATGGTTATAGCCCCTTTCTAAAAATAAATCTTCTAATAAATCTACTTGTTCTTTTAATATCAAAGGATCTTGACAGAGTCTAGTAAGCCTAGTGAACTGACTCTTAACAATGTTTTGAAATGTAAATCTCGGGTGCATGCTATTAAAATGAAGTAAGGTGTTTTTCCAACATGATTTTCTATATAAAGATGTACTTAAATGGCCCAAAGTATCTTTTTTGATGGTAATATCTAGAAAATTTATAGTAACATTGGAAAATTCCATAGTGAATCTAAAAAACTCAGTGGTGGATTCTAAATACTGAATGAATTCAGTTAAATCATTTAAAGTCCCATTCCAAAAAAGTAGTATATCATCTACAAACCTTTTATATAATAATATCTTAGTAGAATATATGCTATTGAAAAGAAATGATTTTCCCAATGATATATAACCAAATTGGCATATGTATTTGCACATGGGGTCCCCATGGCTACCCCCCATCTCTGCAAATAAAGTCTGTTTTTAAATGTGAATACATTATTAGATAGAACCATGTCTAACAAAGCACTGATTAGTATTTGTTCATCAGGCGAGAATTTCGAACGAAGAAGACGAATGAAAGACTGAAAGATTTGGTCTTTAATTTTTCCAGGTTTGAACTTTCTCTTACTGACTCTCTACTTTTGAACAAAGGGTTAACTTCTATTCCTTCTCAAACCAGCAATTTGAGCGAAGTACTAATGGATTTGAGACTTTTTGCACGTTCTTTAGCTCTGAAATTACTCTTTTCTGCAAGTGAAAAAGATAATTATAAAGAGAATGTTAACTATGGTTTTAAAAGAGAGCAATTTTGTACCTGTGCTACCTTCTAATATAGATTGTTTTGTGAAGATGTGTGAAAATGACTTTTATACTTATTTTTTAGGATATGAACATAAGTCCATGTTTTATAATATTAGTAAAAATTAATGGAATTCTATACATGCTTTAAGCAACAATGTTGAACTGACGATAAAACCTGCAGATGGGGGGGGGGGGGATTGTACTGTTGAATACCAAAGACTATACTGATACAATGCATGAAATGTTAGACGATGCTGAGACCTATATGGAAATTAACTATGAAAAGCTAGATAAAATAATAAAATGAGATATATAATGATCTCTATGATTTTCTTATGTGTAGACAAATTGATCATGAACTATATTTGTACCTTTTAGTAGAACATCCACGTATACCTTATATAAAGGGTTTACCCAAAGTACACAAAAACACCTTTCCGTTGCCAATGCGACCGATAGTAGTAGGCAACGGATGGGTAACAGAAACAATTTATTTATTTTTGGAAAAGAAGTTGAGCCCACTGATTCAGAAGATACCTTCTATATTAAGGGACACATATCAACTTCTTGATACATTGAATTCATCATTTAGAAATGGTTTACCTGAAACTTGTCTGCTAGTTACATTGGATGTAAAGAATTTATTTACTTCCATCCCAAACAGTTATGGTTTAGAAGCGATTAGGGAACTACTAAATGGCAATACAAATTTTACCACTGATGAACAAATACTACTCAGTGCTTTGTTAGACATGGTTCTATCTAATAATGTATTCACATTTAATAACAGACTTTATTTGCAGAGATGGGGGGTAGCCATGGGGACCCCATGTGCAAATACATATGCCAATTTGGTTGTATATCATTGGGAAAAATCATTTCTTTTCAATAGCATATATTCTACTATGATATTATTATATAAAAGGTTTGCAGATGATATACTACTTTTTTGGAATGGGACTTTAAATGATTTAACTGAATTCATTCAGTATTTAGAATCCACCACTGAGTTTTTTAGATTCACTATGGAATTTTCCAATGTTACTATAAATTTTCTAGATATTACCATCAAAAAAGATACTTTGGGCCATTTAAGTACATCTTTATATAGAAAATCATGTTGGAAAAACACCTTACTTCAATTTTAATAGCATGCACCCGAGATTTACATTTCAAAACATTGTTAAGAGTCAGTTCACTAGGCTTACTAGACTCTGTCAAGATCCTTTGATACTAAAAAAACAAGTAGATTAGAAGATTTATTTTTAGAAAGGGACTATAACCATGAGACAGTTAGATCCACCAAGAATTCAATATTCAATGATAAGTCAGAGGTTAACCAATTGAACTTTAGACATCAAAAAAGATTTGGCAAAGCTAATAAAGAACCCAAGGTGACATTTACTACCAGATTTACTAATGACAACAAAGCCATAATCAGGATTATATCTGATAATTGGCATGTACTTACAATTGATACAGATATAAAGAAGATAATAGGAACTAGACCAAGTTTTACTTACAGAAATAGCAAGAATTTAAGAAGGTTACTTTGTATTGAACATAATTATCCAGAAGTTAGGCATTCTAGATCATTTAACAAGTTTGGCACTTTTGCTTGCGGCAAATGTAACATGTGCAATATGATTTCAAAAGAACAAATCTTTGTACATCCTATCATGAAATATAAATTTGAACCCAGGTTTTTTGCTTCTTGCAATGACATGAACCTTATATATCTAGCAAACTGTGGACAATGTCATGTTTTTTATATAGGCATGACCACTAGGAGACTGAAAGATAGGATATATAATCATATTTACGACTCTAAGAAACTAGATCAGAGAAATGCCTTAGCAAAACATTCTATGTCTCATAAAGGTCATAACTTTAAATTTAAGGTACTTCAAATAATACCCCCTAACAAGAGAATGGGTAACAACTTCAATGATTTAGAAAGTATAGAACTAAAATGGATTCTAAAATTAAGAGCACATCAAGACCCTGGTCTTAATCAGTTCATCAGTATAAAACCTCTGCTTGAAGCACGTAAATTTAAATGAACTTTCAGACACATTTGTTGCATTTCCTAATGCACATTTTTTAGAACACTTTTCACACACCTCACTTTTTAATAGTTATTTCATTTTGATTTTATTGTTTTATTATATGTTTACTTTCATTTTTTGATATTCACATTTCATGTACAAAGTTTTATGGCAGCTTACAGAATGTATTTAAATAGAGTGGTCTGAATGCTGAATTGTTTGACCTTAACTGAAGCTGCATCTGATATTCAAATAAGTTTGGCTTTAAATTATTAAGATACACGTTTAATTTCATGATGATGATTTAATTAATTGATTGATTGATTGATGTTTTAGGTTACTAATGATTTTGAATGTATAAAAAGCTAGTATTTCAGTAATGAAAATAGATCTGAAGAAGCGTACCTTGGGAGTATGTGAAAGCGCTCATCTGTTCTAATAAATTTGGTTTGTATTTTACTACATCGTGGTGGTCTGTCTCCGGTTTATATACTACTTGTTTCTTCATTTCTACGAAGAGGACCTTTGGGTAGTAGCGTTCACTATTTTCTTCATTAGTTTGTAAACATACTTCAGAATAAACATTTCAGGGATAAAGTTTCAGTAAGTAATGCGGACAGGCAGTTGTCCAAAATTGCAGTCAGGAGTGCTCCAAACTGTTTTTGCCGGTCAAGCTGGGTTTCTTACGACATGCTGCCAGTCTACTGCATACATAAAAAGTGACACTAAGTTTCTTCTGTTTTATTGATATCCCTGCATAAAGGAGCCTTCGTTGTGAAAGAAAACACATTGAGTGACATTTTTAAAACATTTAATGGCCAGATTTCACTAGCGGGAAGCAACCAGTATTACCGCGAAAATGTGGTTGCGATAATACGTAAGTACCCAAAAAGAAAACAACTCCAGTTCCTTCCTAGAATTCAAACAACTGCAGAACTTAGTCAAAAAACAAATAACCAAAAATCGCAAAAACTACTACAGCAAACTACAATCTATACATTCATCCAATCCAAAAAGGTTTTGGAGCTCCATTTCCTCCATCCATCATCCTGGCAACAAAAGCAACCCATGCCCTGATTCAACTCTTACCAGCCTAGAATCTGCCACTAAATTCAACACATTCTTTATAGATTGCATAGCAAAGCTGTCCTCCTCCTTCCCTGAACCACCCCCCACCACCAGTCAACCTCCCCCTTCAGCCTAAAACCCATCCCCACAAACATGATAAAAAGGCGGCTCCTCAAGCTAAAACCCTGTCGTAACGCACCAGACAACCTACCATCCACCTTCCTCAAGCAATCTGCTGAAGCTATAGCCTATCCCATATCCATACTTATAAATAGATCAATACAGGAATCCTAAGTTCCAATCATCTGGCGCCAAGCATACATCATCCTACTACATAATGGCAGCAAAAACACTGACACAACCGATTTTAGACCCATAGCAATACTTTCACCTCTCTCAAAAATACTAGAAAAAATTATTCATGCACAAATTATGCAATTTTTAACCCTAAACAAACTCCTCTCTCATACCCAGCATGATTTTTGCCCTGGCCAAAGTACCATGACTGCCCTCCTGCCCTTTCTAGAAACCCTAAACTTAGCGCGAGACAAGGGTAAATATGTATTATTTCTATTTTTAGACCACTTAAAGGCATTCAACACCATCTCCCACTCCTTACTCCTATTCAAGCTCTCACTCTTGCATCTCTCTCCCTCCACCCTGGCCTGGTTCACCAGCTACTTATCCAACCACCAACAAGCAGTTCAGTGGAATTAATCTACCTCTCCTTTTCTAGCCACACCCACTGGCATTTCTTAAGGATCAGTAGACGACCCTCTACTCTTTAACATATTTATCAACAACTTCCATCTCTCCATCCCTAAAGCCTCCATTATCCAATTTGCAGATGACACCACCATCATCTGCTCAGCCTCCTCCCCCCCCTCTGATTCATCATTCATCTTTATTACCCAGCTTGCCTTTTCCAAAACAGAATCCTGGATGAAATCCAATCACCTTGCCCTAAATGCTAGCAAAACAAAACTAATGATTTTTACTCCCAGTAGAAAGTATACTTTTGACAGGAACCTATTCCGCATTACAAGCCAAAATAAAACCCCATTGGAAATCGTTCCCACCACCAAACTGCTAGGCATCATTATTGATGAAAACCTAAAATTTGACTCCCATATATACTCAGCTATTAAGAGAACCCATCAAAAAATAGGTCTACTCTACAGACACAACCGTTATCTCAGCCCCTACACCCGACAAACACTTGCATCTGCCTTCTTCCTCCCATCTCTCATGTATAGCAATCTCACCTATTTACCAGCCTTCATCTATGCCCTCGTTCCAAACTTGAATCCTGCTACCACAAAATTAGCAAATTTTCAACCAACACCAAAAGTTCATCTTATCACTGCCACTCTCTATATACCCTCAAATGGCTAGAACTCCCCAACTACCTCAAATATCTGCAACTTACCACCACACACAAGCTCATCTTCAGACTTGCAGATTGTCCATCCCTGACCTCTGTCCTCACACCCTACACACCATCCTGCTCCCTAAGATCTGAGAGCCAAAATCTCCTTCAAGTGCACAAACCCTTTCATCCCCCTGGCCAACTACTACTAGCCTTCACCATAGCTAAACTATGGAACTCTCTCCCCTCCCCACTACGCAGCATGTCTAACCACAACAACTTCAAAACACACCTGTTCTCTCACCTGACCTCCAAATGGATATGCCCCTCTCATGCTTCTACCTAAGCACCCCCCAACTATTAAAATCCTTCTCTGAAGGTTGTACAAAACTATTTGCAATGAATGTTAATGGTGTAAGCCAATGTGTTAATGTAATGCTTTTCTTATATACTGTATAATATTGTATATCAGTTACCTCTTTCATTATCCTTTTTCTTGTACACTGAATGTCACACATGAAAGCCTAGGTCTTCCTGACTCTGAATTATGTCTATTAATGTAAACTCTCATTCACTATTATATATTAATGTAACTATTTGTGGAGCTTTTCTCCCAGGGCCTCCACTGAAAACGGGGCGCTAAGACCCAGTGGACTTTCCCGGTCAACAAATGCAAATAAATAAATAAAATTTATCTAGATCTGATTTTAGCCAAATGTAGATATAATAGGTAAAACCCCTAAAGTAAAACAATGCATGCATAATATTAAGCAAAAAGTGAAGAAATGATGTTACCTTATATAATGTAGTAGGACTGAGAAAAAGCATGCACCTTCTGTTTAATGTATTGTGAATTGCTGCACCCAGTACTATACTGCCTAATCTGACTGAAAATCTGTATTGTAGTCATATATTGAAAATCACTGTTTTGTGCAAAAATCTGCATATTTGAAATCTGAGGTATACCATTTTCCAGCCTTATGGTCCTAAAAACCATACCATTTGTATTCAGCAGTCATAAAATCTTCCAAAAATGTGCAATTTGTCATTTTAAATTGTATGTTGTCTGCAAATATGCACATTACAACAAGGGGTGCTTTTATTAAAGACTGAACAATGATTTATTAGAAATGTCTAGCCATTGACAAAAGGTTCATTTAAAAAGTCTCGGTTACATGTCAGACTGAAAACATTTGCATGTTAAGTAAATAAATTATCCAACTATAGTGTATACTTTAACATAACCAAGGCAGCACAGTTGCACATAGCTGGTGAGAACTGATGAAAGTGTAGCTTTAACATTAATAATAAAATCCTTACACACATGGAATAAAATTAAATGAAGTCTAAAAATTAAAGTTTCAATCAGGCTTCTGGCAGCTGAGTGATATGGAAATAACAGGGAAATACTTTGCACTTGTTTGTACATCACAGTGTTATCAAATTCTTAAAAACTGTAAATTGGTTGTTTACCATGAGAGGCCTACTGTTTATTAGCAGCCAGGTAACTGATGCTCAGAAAGCCATCCATTACTGAAAGTTTGCTGGTATGTTGTCGTAGCTGCTAGACACCGGGAAGAAGGAAAAGCTGACTGCTGTCTTCTTATAATATTCTCCCTCTCCAACTCTGTGCAGTCTTGGAGTTGGTATGTGTACAGATTAAGGTTGTGAGCACTTGCCCCACTATTGGTTACCTATGGGTATTAGGAATAACTCCTCTGCATATCTTATTTTCAGGAATGTGAACATGAGTTATTTCGGATTGTTATCAGAAACCAATGCCATTTAAATGTACTAATGTTAACCATAACTGGAATCCTAAAACCCTATCCCTACCATGAAAAGTTAGAATCTAACCCTAAAACTCTGTCCATAATGTTGTTGTTGTTGTGTCTTTCGGCTTTTCCAGGTTAGGGGTCGCCACAGCGGAACTCCGGTCCACTAATGATTGGCAGTAGATTTTTACGTGCCGAGTTGCCGGCCCTGACGCATAACCTTCAACGAAGGTACGCCCATTCAAGCATGTCTCCACACAGAAGACGGTCTAGCTGAGAATCGAACAGGACAGCGTCTTACTGAGAGGCGACAATGCTACCACAGCACCACCACTGCAGTTTCATACCCTAACCACCCTACCAAGAAAACAATCTCAAGCCCTAAAACTGTAACCCGACATAAGAATAATCACATGCTGAGTGAATAAGTTGTAAATATTCATATAGCGAAGCCATTTACTTTACTTATTATGCAGATTGTCAGCACAGGTAATAAATGCATAAAATATTTAAGGCTCAGATAAGAATTTGCAATACCTGTCATGGGCTGGGACACCTGCTCATAAAATGTACTTGAAAGAATTATTATTAAAGTCTTATAAGTTAAATGGGCTGTTATTTTCTAGTAACCCGAGAAATGCTGCTTTTAAGACAGCAGAAAGAGAAGACTTCACTCTATAACAATGCAGATAAAAGTAAACTGCTTGTCAGCCTTCTGCACAGAATGACAAAATGAATCTTTGTCAGATATTCCCGTTGTCAGGTTTCTCCTGTCTAAATTGCCTGATGGAGCTTCACTTTATTTTACATAATGTCACCTACAAGTTATGTTTTTTTTTGAGATGAACATTTTGTAAATGCTTTTTTTGTTTATTAAACACTTCTTTCTCAGTCATATCTTTATTATACATATGTTCTGCTTCTGCTCACATACTACACAAAAACAGAATCTTGTTGGTTATTTCTGGGTTTATTAATTAATATTGCATATGGTGTATGTTTAGTTAAATTCACAGTGGTAAAATGGGAAATCTGAAAAAACCTCCATTCTGCATTCTGACAATAAGCACTAACTTCTGCATTTTCAGTTTGTTACATGGCACTGTATATTATAAAACAATGTCCAGCCCTGGCTGTCAGGAGTAACAACACTGAAGCAAAAAAGCAGGCAATTTTCAGCTTGTCGGTCATTAATCAACTCCCTGACATATGTTCCTATTATTTACTGTGCAGCACAAGGCTGCAATTACTTCTCCAGTTTCCATAGTCTCACACACACCTACAGGGGCCAGAATATAAAGCAAACTTTTCAACTTGACTGCTAATAGGAGAAACATTATACAAGTATGAATATCTGGTCTCTGAACTGCCATTCTTCTCTGAATACTTCAGAATTACTGCTGCTTAAAAGCATGTGGGGAAGAGAGGGACAAAGAATGTCAACAAAACTGTGATACACATCCTGACCTTACTAATTATCTAAACTGCATTCCCTCTTACAAGGAGAATTTTTCCCTTCAGACTAAATTTTCGTTCAGTAAGATGACAGCAAGTGAGGAAATGACACCCCAGAGATGTAGTAATGGCTGAATCATTCACTGCATGCAAAGATGTTTCTTACAACCACTTTCTATAGTCTTCTTATAGGTCAGTGCTGCAAAAATGACTGACAGAAGGAGGAGATTGTGTCAGAAAGACCTCAATTGAATAAATTTCTATTTTTTTTAATTGTATTTATAACTGGGGCGCTCAGACTGGGGTGTCATTTCTTCAGATTTACTGAACAATCAGGGTAGGGAACTCAACAGAAATTGGTATCTTGCTATTCAGACACAAATGCAGAGAAATTATAATGTTACTTCTGCATCTTTCTTTTATGCAGCCTAGAGATGTCTCTCCCCTGACACAAAACAATAACTCTGATTTTTCAAATAACTAGAACTATCACGCATGTAGACTGCTTTATTACATCTAAAAAGAAATGGAATCCTCTGAAGAAAGTATGACAATTACGTTTTTTTCAGTGTGGTGTTTCATCCCTTTTTATGGGGACCTCAGGCTGTGTTTATACTGGGGGGATGGAATTTAAGACTGACACTAAGGAAGTGCACCTCTCCTTTAGCAACAACTGTCACAGGATTTTTAACATGTTGAATTTCCACCAGTTCAGGCACATGGCACCTCACCCTGACATTATACTGGAAGGACTGCATGCCAGGAATATAGAACACCCCCATGCGACACTTCATTGTCAATTTAAATCCAAGTCATCAAGAGTTAGAACCCACAGCCTACTGATCTTAGAATTAAAGAATAGGATACAACCTACTGTGTCACTAACAGTGAGGCAACTTGTTCCTACTCCCAAGCACATAGTGTAGCTGGTAGCAATCTCAAGTACTCTTGAAATGTATTCTTCCTTTGTCATGATCCAGATATGATGTCATTCATCTTTATTTACCAACAGAGAGAAGTGAATCAGTCAGAAATTTCAGCAGATAACCTAGACGTAGATAACTGAAGATTTTATACTGTAATGTTTGTACATGCTTTGACCAATATTTCTCAAAGGATGAAGACCAGAACTGCTTCAGTGGAGGAACATGCATACTTGAAAATATTGCATTCTTAAAGCACTGACTACTCAGTATTGATTCTATATTGGGCTAGGATAAATACAGAAATGTTTTGAGATTAACGTTAATAAATCCTTGCTACTTCTATCCAACACTCCTTTCTCAGTCATATTATACATATTTTCTGCATGTGTCCACACAGAAGACAAATGGAATCATGTTGCTGATTTCTGAGTTTAGTAGCATTTAAGTTATTTGAGTATTTGAATGCAAATCAATATTGAGTGTACTAAACAAAATCTCAAGTTACTTAAAGTGTGTAATTGTGTGTGGGGGTAAGTTTGATATGCCCTGAATAATGAAGAATGTCCTTTTTAGTAGGAATCTTAGCATACTCTTACAATATCTAGTGGGGGAGCTGAAAGTATATTTTGTGGTTTGAGGAACTGTCCTAAGACCATCTGCATTACATCATTCTTACCAGTTAAACTTTAAATTGTATTGCTTGTGTGTATATGCATGTGTGTGGGGGTTGAGATTTTTACTAGTGTGCCTATGGTCCAGTGAGTGATGCGCTTTGGCAGCAGATACTGTGTCACCCTCGGATATGCCAGCAGTACCCATGTAATTCTCAGAGACCTTTATTAAAAAAATGATACTTAAAGCCTGCAGTAGGTCCATAGTGCAGGAAGGTCTAATAAATCATTAGCTTTATCATTTTTTCTAAAATATTTCTCTTCTTTTTTTCTTCTGAAGCAATCAAGGTCTTGATTACTCTAACCTACAGCAATAAAATACTACAACAATGACCTAATTTTCACTTATTTGGGATGATGCACCCACTAGGAGTTCATCGGACGTTTTTACAGATAACTAATACTACTCTTTACTCAATGGGTTGTGTTAAGTTTCTACAGAATGTTATTCCTGTCATATGGCAGACTAATTGGCAGTAAACCAGAATGGCCACTTCGGAGTGGACATTTCAAAATCCTCTCTGCTTGTTTTAGAATGTTTGGAGTATCAACATGACTGCCTGAATTCACTGGTTCATATGCACTCAGAAAAAAGACTTTCCTGTAAGCCACAAACAAGATCGGTGAAACTCATGAGATATATTTGAAGATGTCCACTGCTGTCATGAGACATGCACAAAGCAAGTGATTTTTGAGGGTAAGTGCTAACTTAGGAGAAAAGGGCATTGTATAAAGCATAGATGTGGTTTACCTGAATACTACCTGAAACACTGAAAAGACTCAAGTTTAGGAACAGAATGGACTACTCACTCATGTTTTTATGAGGGGGGGGGGGCTGCCCTCACATTTTCATGTTGGGAGGGTTGTGCCCTATGCAGTTATAGCTGATACAACTAACCCCAAGGCCTCCAAAGCTCAGGTTAAGTTAGAATGATAATGTTACATTACATTCACTTGATGACTCTAAGTTGATTTAACATTCCATATTAGAGGATGGACAACAGAGGCAGACCACTTTGCAATTAAGCTGTGACAAAGGACAAATTATTATGCCAGGGATAAAAATTAAAAGGGGGATATTCTGTCACAGCTGCTATTCTGCCTTGCCCTTAACCCTTTAAGCTGTATACTTAACAGCTTAGACCGTGGCTATAATTTGGCTCCTAGAAAACAACAAAGTGTAAAGACTTCTCATCTTCTCTTTGTCAATGATTTAAAAATCGTATAGCTCATGAGATGAGGAACTAAAATTATAACTGCAAGTTGTCAAAACATTTTCAGATGATAAAAGAATGTCATTTTGTCTTGATAAATGTGCAAAAGGAACCTTTAAAGCAGGAAAATTGCATGACCAAGAAAATATCAGTTTGGGACAAGAATGTGATATAGAAGAACTTGAGCAATACGGAGTTTATAAATATTTGGGAATTGATGAAGGATCAACAATAAAACATGAACAAATGTGAATAAACTTGGTAAGGAATACTTTAGAAGCCTTAAATTAATCCAGAAAACAGAGTTGACATCTAGGAACAAAATTCAAGATATAAACCAATTTGTTCTTCCTGTCCTAACTTACAGTTTTGGAGTGATTGACTGGCCCCAAAACATGCTGGATAGATTAGATAGGAAAACAAGACAGATGCTTCATGCTTGCCAAATGATTTATAAAAAATCAGTGCATACCAGGATTATATATTCCCCGTTCCGAAGAAGGGATGGGCCTCCTTGAAACTGATTACATGTATAGATCTGCAGTGGGAATAGAAATCAAACCAGAAGTAGATAAAAATCAGGCAGCAACTGAATGTGCCACAAACAAAAAAAAGTATACAAGGTGAAGGATCAGACGAGAAGGCAAGAAATGTGGGAAATGCATAATTATAGTTGCAAGTACAGAAAACTCCTGGAACAACCTCCTATCAAGCAGGATCTAATGCAGGAATGGTTAAGGAGAGGAGAATTTAAACCAAAAGATGAAAGCTTAATATTGGCAGAACAGGATAGTGGGCTATGTAGACATTGCTTTACAAAGTCTATTGAACGTTTTAGAGAAATAGACAAATACAGGTTTTGTAAAACAGAATTGGAAATGGTTGCATATCTTGTTGCTGGATGTGCTACACTAATGGAAATGTATACTGAAAGGCATAATAATGTGGCAAGACTGTTGCATTTGGGACTGTACAAACATAACAATACTGAAGTAGGTGAAAATCATTGGAAACGTGAACCTTAAAGCATTATAGAAAATGAAAAAGTTTATATCACATGGGATCACCCCTTACCAACAGTTCAAAAAATAGGTGCGAGAAAATCAGATATAGTAGTCTATGAAAAGAAGCTAAAAGTAGCACTGATCATTGAAATTGCTATACCCAGTGACTACAGTGCCTAATGTACAGAGCCACAAAGTCATAAAATACCAGGATTTGCAGGCAAAAACAAGGCCAATGTGGAAGGAGCATAACCAGACAGTTCTAGCAGTAGTAGGAGCAATGGGTCTCACAAAAAAGAATTTACAGTTGTATTCAGATATGTCACCAATACATGTAACTCTGTATGAATTACAGGAGGAGTCAATTCTGTGCACACTGCGGGTACTGCAAAGAGCACTTTTGGCTAACATCAAATATTGAAACAATACTAATTTCATGAACTTTAATTGTACTTTGAATTAGGAATGGGGTCTATTCCTGTCATGGTATTAAAAACCCAAAGGTCTTGTAGAAATTAAACTAAGCTATAGTCAGTGAGGTGCCTATACCTTTTTAATTGGGTTTCAGTATATCTAGCTATGGTGAAGAGACCAGGTAATGGAGATAACTTCATCATTAAATTGCTAAAAGTCACTATGATTTCAGGCTTAGATAAGACACTCAACTTCAGTGAGCAGATAAGTGTTTTAACTAACATTACAAACCAGAGCAATGGATAGAATTACAACTAGTATTGGGGATTGTGCTTTGCTTAATTACCAACTTTATTTTAAGTAACATAAGAGCACTTTTTACATGACCAGTTAATAGTACATTGACTGCCAACAATATACTAAGACACCAATTAATCAATTTCATATATATATATATATATATATATATATATATATATATAAACTAAAGAAATGTTAACTCATTCAGAAATCTGCTCCACAACCTTTCACTGAAGGGGTACCACCATTTTAAGAGCTTATAACAGGATATTGAGTCCCACTGTGTGGTAACTCAAAACACTTGTTAATTTTTGTCACATCGATCAACTTCCTATCTCCACCACTCCCAGTCACCCTGGTCGTACCTCAAAGTTCAGTTCTTGGCCCACTTCTTTTTAATGTCTTCACCAACCAACTCCACTTAGCAACCACAAAAGCCGATATAGTCCAATACACTGATGACACAACTCTCATATGCTCCGCATCCAACATCTGCAACAAAAAGCCCAATTAGCCTTCACTGAAATTGAAAACTGGCTCAATAACTCACAACTGATATTAAACCCCAAGAAAACCCAACTTATGCTATTCCATCCAACCAAGTCCAACAACCTCTCCTTTTCCATATTATCTGCCAACAAGACTCGAATCACTCCTGTCTCGGAGGAAAAAGTCCTAGGAATTACCATCAACCATCAGCTCAAATTTAACAAACACATATCAATAACCATCTCTAACGTCCACAAAAAATTAGGCTCCCACTGCAGATGCAAAAGGTATCTAACCTCTGAATCTCGTATTGCCATAGCCAGACCTCACCTCCTATCTACACTACTATACGCTTCTCTCACACTAATAAATCTAAATAAAACCAACTTCAATAAACTCTCCACCTGCTATAACGAAATCACTAGATTTGCTGCCAATGCCAAATCACGTTCCCACCATTGCTATGCCCTACATACCGTACATTGGCTAGAATTCCCCAACCTACTAAAGCATCACCAACTCAACTTAGCCCACCAAATACTGTACTATCCTGAAAAAAATCCTGCTCTTCCACAATTCTAATAGACAACTACGTTCTAGCAACAAAGCCTTAATTGAAACCATCTCATGCAAAAACAGCTCTGGGGAATCTCTCTTTGCCCATGAAATTGCTAAGACCTGGAATAACCTCCCTCCTAAGCTCAGACTTCAAAAATGTACATCCGCTTTTAAGAGCCTTACGAAATCATATCTCTACACCAACCATTTATGCAACTGCAATGAACCTCCATAAAGCCACATATATAACTATAGGGATATGTGTGAACAGCTCAAGTGCTTGCTCTGTTAAGGCTGCTATACAAACCTATTATATACTATACTGTTCATGCTATGAAACACCTTGTCTGACTGCTCACTTTCAAATATTGTACAAAATGTTATCTGCTCATCCACCCCAGGAATGGGCAATGCTCCAAATTGATATTTTGATAAGTTACTCACTGTATATATTGTACAAAATGTTCTGTTCATCCAACCCTGGAATGGGCAATGCTGCTATTTCTACCTATTGTAACACCTCTGCCATCTTACTGTAAAACATTTTTTTCTATCATGCATTGTCATTTTTTTTCATCTCTATTGCATTTTTTGTATTTTCATGCTCATGTAATTTGTATGTTTTTTATTCTGTTAAGTTTTTATGGAGCTTTTCTCCCCAGGACTCCACTGAAAATGGACATTTGTTGTCCAGTTGGACTATCCTGGATAACAAATGTCAAATAAATACATTTTTCTGCAGAAATTCAAAACGCCACATTCCTAAAAAGTTGCCTACAGGTAACACCACACATTTAAAACACACAGTTATGCTCCCTTACCCTCATACCTTTGCTCTCATAATATACTACCTCAGAGGTTGCTCAAACACAGAAAAAAAGAAAAAAATATCAGAAAAGAACCCCGTCTTTTCCCTTAACTCCACATGGTTCTACCTCAAAGATGCCAGCAATGAGTGAACTCAATGGAGAATCAACATTGCAAGTCTTTTTTTTTTTAAATATATGAAAACAAAGTGGGACATGGCAATGTATATGACTGCCCTATTTTTAATGTCCAAAAATATATATATATTTTTTTATTGAATACTGACTTTTTTGTAAAGATATCCACATTCCAGACCAGTGCAAAGAACTGCCTTACTTTTACTACTAGCAGAACTATGACAACTTGTTAAAAGGTACATAAGGAAACCCTAACATTCTATTGTGTTTGGGGGGTGGGGGTTAAATAGCCTTCAGTCACTAAGGCTAAGGCTTGAAGGATGAATAAGTTTTAAAGATCAATGCTCAAAGAAGTTAATTTATCTAGGGGCAAGTGTGCCAATATAGCAAAATTTTTTTTTAAGCAAAGATGTTCTTTTTTTTTTTTTATTAAGTCAGTCATTATTTGTTTATTGCGGGTTCAAAGTTACCCATTCAGGGATGATGAGATTCTGATAAGGTATATACCAATGTATTTAACATAAGTGTGTGTTTAATTTCAAAGATATAGAGTCGGCTACAGTACTTATGGAAAGGAACCATAATGTTCACTGGAAAGTTTGATAATAAAAATAAAGCTCAAATACTTTGGTCACTTACTGTGAAGACAGGATTCACTACAGACGATACTAAAACTGGGAAAGATCAAAAGCAAAAGAAGAAGGGGTGGCAAAGGTTAAAATGGATAGGCAACATTATTTAAATAATGGATCTGAATTTGCAAGAACTTAAAGAAATTGTTGAAAGACAGGTCTGATGTACTGAAGTTATTGAGGTCACAAAGAATCAGGCTATACTAATCAACTAAATAATAATAAAAACAGTCCTTGCTTGGAATTTGAAAAAATGGAGTGTCTTATCTTACTGATAGCTGAATGGTCTTAAGGACTTAATAGGTTTCTATTGGTTCATAGGAGGTTACTAGGCTAGTGGCCCTAGACCCATTACAAGCCTAGCCATGTTAATCCCACGTTGCCCCATCTGTCCTTATTAAGTGAACACATTTCGCAGAGTTAGTCTATGGTCAGCAATGAATCACTCCATCCATGAGGGACATGGATGCCATCCCTGTGGTGAATTTTCATTCTTCCTTCCTATGTCCAGGTTGCCCTTGAATAGGATCACTGAGGAGCTCTGCTTCATGTGAACAAGAAGTTTGCTCAAGAAGAGCGGCAGTCTCTGGGAGACATATTTGTCTCTCCAGCATATTCTGTTAATGTCACAAGCTAGGTTAAGATCTCTAGAGAGAGTGACTCTTGTGCCAATAGATTTGTGTATGTGAAGCATACCCACCAGGGCAGGGCCGGAGACTGCCCTGTAGGCCAGGCACAAATCTTCTTTCAGCAGTCTCTATATGATACAGAGTACAGTGGCAGGGATTTTAGTCTATTCATGCATGTCATGGTTTGAAGGCTCTATATTTTCTTGGTGAAGAACTTCTGTGGTCACTCCAGCTGCTGCAGGTGTCTATTGAGGTACATGTAGAAGGGAGCATTGTACTCTATTAGTGGTCAGATGAGGGTTGAGTACAGTGGGGCTATAACTTCCTTTGACCTGGATACAATGCCCTTACTTATGAGGTGCACAACGTAGAATACTTTTCGTACCACAGAAGAAACTTGGTGGTCAAAGTTCAGATTGCTAACTACCTGTGTTGCTTGGTCTCCCACCACTGGGTTTGGGCTTAGGAGGTGTAGTCAATACTGTAGTTAGTGACGAATTCTACTTTGCCAAAGTGAATAATAATGTACCTTTGTGCATTTAGTTTTAGACCATGGCTTTGGCACTAATCATTTGTCTGTGTTAGCCCTTCCTGTAGTATGTTAACATTATTGGGGGACTCAATGACTGCACCCAATTTGCAATCATCAGTGAACTTGGTAAGCCAAAGGGCATGTAATATATCCTGGACTTCCGAAAAGTAGATTATGAGCAGTAAATGACCCAGTACAGAACCTTGTGGTACACCACTAGTAATGGGTCTACTGGTAGGGCTGGAGTCACCAACTGTCACAGTATGTGTTCTGTTGGTGAGCCAATTGGCTACCCATCTAGTGACACAAGAGTTAATCCCTAATTTGTTTTTAAATTTCTCCAAGTCTTTTGGGTTTCTAGTACCATGATGGGAATGGACCCCATTCCTAGGTCAAAGTACGAATAAAGTTCATGAAATTAGTGTTGTTTCAGTCTTTGATGTTAGTCAGAAGTACTCTTTGCAGCACCACAATGTGCCCAGTAATAATGACTCCTGCAATTTGTATGGAGTTACATGTGCTGGTAACATATCCAAGTATGACTGAAAATTCTTTTTTTTACAAGATCTGTTGCCCCTACTACTACTGGAACTGTCTGAGCATCCTTCTTCCACTAGTTGATTAGTCTAGTCTGACTCTGCTCTCATCGCCACCTGCAGATCCTGGTATTTTTTGACTTTGTGTCTCTCTGTATGCAAAACACTGTAGTCACTGGGTGTAGCTTTTTCAATGATCAATGCTACTTTTGTCGTCTTTTCATGGGCTACTATATCTGTTTTTCTCGCATCTATTTTTTTGAACTGTTGGTAGCGGGTGATCCCATGTGATTTAAACATCATTTTCTATGCTGCTTTGTGGCTCATGTTTCCAATATTTTTCAGCCACTTCAGTACCATAATGTTTGCACAATCCCCAGTGCAACAGTCTTGCCACATTAATATGCCTTTCAGTATACAATCAAGATGTGCGACTGTTTCCAATTCTGTTTTACAAAATCTACATTTGTCCATTTCTCCCACATGTTCAATGGACTTTGTAAACCACCGTGAACATAGTCTGCTATCTTGAGCAGCCAATATTAACCTTTCATCTTTAGTTTTAAATTCACCTCTTCTTAACCATTCCTGCATTCAATCCTGATCAACATATGGTTGTTCTAAAAGTTTCCTCTACTTGCAGTTATATTTATGAATTTTCCACATTTCATGCCTTCTCATCTGATCCTTCATCTTATATATGTTCTTTTGTTTTTTGGCACATTCATTTTCTGCCTGATTTTTATCTACTTCTGGTATGATTTCCACTCCTTCTTGACATGGATATGCTTCTGCTAAACTAAGCAGGGAAATCATCTTAGACCCCCCCCCCCCATGTTTAAGAACTTTCACTTCATTTCGGTCTTGTGAAGTCAACAGATGTGTGTGCAATCCCACAATTACAGATCTATACACGTAATCAATTTTGAGGAGGCCAATACCGCCTTCAGAACGTGGGATATATAATGTTGGTACTCACTAATTTTGAGAAATCATTTGATGAGTATGAAGTATCCTTCTTGTTTTCCTGTGTAACTTGTCCAGAACATTTTTGGGCCAGTCTATCACTCCAAAAGACAGGAAGAATAAATTGGTTTATAGCTTGGACTTTATTCCTCGATGTCAGTGCTGTTTTTAGTATTAATTTAAGCCTTCTAAAATATTCCTTACTGAGTTTTATTCACATTTGTTCATGTTTTATAGTTGATCCTTCATCAGTTCCCAAATATTTATACATTCCATCTTGCTCAAGTTCTTTTATATCACATTACTGTCCCAAACGGATGTTTTCTTGGTGCTGCAGCTTTTCTGCCTCAAAGGTTGCTTCTGCACATTTATCAAGACCAAATGACATTTTTATATCATCTAAAAAGTTTTAAAAACTTACATTTCTGCTTTCAGTTCCTCATCCGAAGAACTATACAGTTTTAAATCATCCACAAAAAGCTGATGAGAGGTCTTTACATTTTGTTGTCTTCTAGGAGACAAATTACAGCCATGGCCTAGTGTATTAGGTAGACAGCTTATTGGATTAAGGGCAAGACAGAATAGCAGAGGTGATGGAGTCACCCTGAAATATCTCCTTTTGAATTTTTATCCCTGTAATAATAATTTGACCTTTATCATGGCTTAATTGCAAAGTGGTCTGCCAATGTTTCATGGTTGCTGTAATGTAATTGATCAGTGTAAGATGTATCTTATACATTTTTAAGCACTCTTATCCATGAATGTGGGATACTATCAAATGCTTTTTTTTGTAATCAACCCCATGCCATACTTTGATTCTTCCCCTTTTTACAGTTCTCCATTATGGCTTTATTTAGCAACAAATGATCCTTTCTTCCATATGACTTTCTTTTGTTACCCTTTTGTTCTATAGCCACGATTGAGTTTTCTTCTAAATGGCTATAAACTCTGTCGGCATCAGTTCCAGTGTATAGTTCATACGTTGTCAGAAGGCAAGTTATTGGTCTATAATTTTTAGTATAACTTACAGGTTCACTCTTAAGTAGGAGCTTGTTGGGTTTGTAATACCATGATTGGAATAGACCCCATCCCTTAGTCAAAGTATGATTAAAGGTCATGAAATTAGTATCGTTTCACTCTTTGATGTCAGCCAAAAGTGCTCTTCACAGTACCCGCAGTGTGCCCAGTAATAACTCCTGCAATTTGCGTTTATATCACGTTATCGAAAGATGAAAATAATAAATGCTATTTCATCGAATCTAAAATATCTAAACCACATAATATCGAACATTCAGAACAGCAAATTTTTTCCTTGGGAAAATATTTGCTATTCCGAAACACATACAAACACACGCACACCTAAAAAACATCAATACACACACATACACTTATAATCCTACAACTAACCCTACACTAAACTATACATACGCTGCTATCTATCCACTTACCTTAACCCAAACCCTAACCCTAAGGTCCGTCACTATTGCACACTCACCTAACCCGCGTCCTAACTCACTTAACCCGGCCCTAAACCTAATTCACCTAACAAGCACCCTAACCCTAACTCACCTAACCCGCTCCCTAATGCTAACAACCACACAATAGCACACTTACTTGAACTTCCACCATAGTGCTGAAAATAGCAAAGCCACAGAACCGGCCAACCAAATTCTTTCCCTAGGAAAGAATTTGGTGTTCTGCAGCTTCGCTATTTTTCAGTGTTCGCTCAAAACGGGTCGATATTAGAACATTCGAAGTTTTAAAACTTCGATGTTCTGATATACACCCTGCAATTCATATGGAGTTACATGTATTGGTGGCATATCTAAATATGATTGTAGACCCATTTTTTTATAAGACCCCATTGCTCCTACTACTATTGGAACTGTGTATCTTTCTTCCACATTGCTCTCGTTTCTGCTTGCAAATCCTGATATTTTATGACTTTGTGTCTATCTGTATGTGGGGCACTGTAGTCATTAGGTGTGGCGATTTCCATGATCAATGCTACTTTTGTCTTCTTTGCTTGGACCATTATATCCGTTTTTCTAGCTTCTATCTTTTGAACTCTTGGTAATGGATAATCCCATGTGATGTAGACTTCATCATTTTCTATGATGCTTTGTGGCTCATGTTTCCAGTGTATTTCAGCCATTTGAGTACCATAATGTTTACACAATCCCCAGTGCAACAGTCCCACCACATTATTATGCCTTTTGGTATACAGTCCTTCTGCCATTAGTATGTTGCAACCAGCAATGAGGTGTGCAACTGTTTGCAATTCTGTTTTACAAAACCTACATTTGTCTGTTTCTCCCACATATTCAATTGACTTTGTAAAAAAAAACATGTACGTAGCCCACTATCTTGTGCCGCCAGTATTAACCTTTCATCTCTTGGTTTGAATTTGCCTCTCAACCATTTCCGCATTCATTCCTGATCAACATGAGGTTCTTCCAGAAGTTTTCTATACCTGCAACTATATTTATGCATTTTCCACATTTCTTGCCTTCTCATCTGGTCCTTCACATAATGTTCTTTCATTTTTTTCCACATTCAGTTGCCGCCTAGTTTTATCCACGTGTGGTTTGATTTTCATTCTTACTTCATGCTGATATGCTTCTGCTAGCCTAAGCAGGGAAGTCATCTTAGATTTATTCTCATCATCTTAGATTTATTCTCCTCATGTTTCAAAATTTTCATTACATTTGGGTCTTGTGAGGTCAGGATATATGGGTTGAGTCCCACAATGGCAGATCTGTACATGTAATCAATTTCAAGGAGGCCCATCCCTCCTTCAGGGTGGGGAATATATAATCTTGCTATGCACTGATTTTTATAAATCATTTGGTGAGCAAGAAACATCCTTCTTCTTTTCCTGTCTAATCTATCCAACGCATTTTGTGGCCAGTCAATCAGTCCAAAACTGTAAGTTAGGACAGGAAGAGCAAATTGGTTTATAGCTTGGGTTTTGTTCCTAGATGTCAATCCTGTTTTCAGGATTAATTTAAGTCTTCTAAAGTACGCCTTACTAAGTTTTATTTGCATTTGTTCATGTTTTATTGTTGATCCTTCATCAATTCCAAAATATTTATGCACTTCCTCTTACTCAAGTTCCCTTACTGAGAGAGTTATTCAATGATACCAGAGTGGGGGATTGATTCAAAAGCCCTGGGCAGGTCAAGATAAGTCTTATACAATGTCTTAACTTCATCCAGGGCTTTGGTGACTTTCTTGAAGAAGTCCACCAGGTTTAAAAAGCTTGATCTTCCCTTAGCGAAGCCAAATTGGGTTGGGTCTAGAGTTTGAAGGTTGCATATGTCCTTGTTGATAAAGTCCATGTTGATTCTTTCCATGGCCTTGCAGATGAGACTGGTTAGACTTTTGGATCTATAGTTCCCAGGTCTGTTGATGACACCCCTTTGCACAAGGGGATTACTGTTGCTGTTTTCCACTCTGCTGTAAAAAAGCCAGTTCTCAGGTGATGGTTAAAGAGAGCACTAAGTGGGTCTGCAATGTCCTGTTTTAGATTGCTTAATAAGCATCCTGGGATATTGTCTGGTCCCATTGAGACTGTTTTTTTTTTTTTTTTTTACCTTGGAGAGTGTAGATAAGATCTGATCCCTAGAGATACTAGGCAGAGGACTAGTGTCAGGTATGCTGTGTAGTATGGTTGGTGGGGCCATTGTGGTGAAATTTGCACCATATCTGTCAGCTAGCAGGTTGGCCATTTCCTCCAGTGCAGTATAAATATTAACATATATTACCAGTTCTGCAGAAAGCTGGGCATTCCCTTTTAGGTTTCGGACATAATTAAAGAATGCCTTATGATTATCCTTAGATAGGGACGCTATTTTAGTATCATACATAGCTTTTGAGGGTTTCACAAGATTTCTGATTTGCTTGTTTAAGCTGAAGAGGGAATTCTTCCTCTGCTGAGTCAGTTCCCCCTTATTCTTCGACATCAGGTTCTTTGTCTTGTTATATAACCTGTTTATATTTCAGGTCTATCAGGATAGCTTATTTTTTTGGGAGGACCTGGTTTTGATCTGGTCAGGTATAGCGGAATCTATACAGCTGTTTAAGTATTTGTACAGGGTACACCTCTGCATAGTAGTCATTGTTGTCTGTGAGTGAGGGGGGTATAAAACTTTTTAAACCATTGCGTAGTAGTCTGAAGTTAGATTTGGAAATGTTCTCAAGTTTTTTGCTCCTGTGAGGGTGTTAGGTCCAATAGTTACTTAAAGTGAGACAGTTTTATGGTCTGACCTTACTACAGACGGCATCACACAAGGGTAAGTGCAATGACTCCCCATGATTAACAAAGTCCAGAAACCACTATGGGAACATGTTGGCACTTGTATACATCACCCAGTAGATGGAAGGATAGTAGAAATCACTCATGACTAAGGTGTTGGGCTGTATGAAGACTGATTTCATTAAGTCCAGGTAGGCAGTGTGCTTTTCTTTGTTCATGGTAGGGGGTCTATAGCTAGCAATGATGTGGTACGGTATTTTGTCTAGAGTTAATTGGACATGGACTAGTTCAAGAGTGTCATACTGTTTGACCAGTCTTGAGATGTACTTGGCTTTAATGAAGATGGACACCCCTACACCCCCAAAGGTGTAGGGGTGTCCATCTTCATTAAAGCCAAGTACATCTCATGGACTAGTTCAAGAGTGTCATACTGTTTGACCAGTCTTGAGATGTACTTGGCTTTAATGAAGATGGACACCCCTACACCTTTGGTTCTTTCATGCTCAGTTTGAGGTCTGAATGTGTGGAAGGCATTGTAGCCTCACATGGCTGGGATGCTCTTTGTGGCCTTGTACCATGTCTTGGCGACTGCAAAGGTATCAACATCTTCCAAGGTGAGGAGTGCTTCTTGGGAGTACAGTTTCATCTTTTGACTTCTAGCATTAAGCAGCAGGATGTTGAGTTTGCCTCGGGTGGATTTTGTAATGTCAGAAATGTTGTTGTTTTGACATTGCCTAAAAAAGACACTATGGGGGTGGCAAGCATCTTTGCCAGTATCTGAAAGCCTACAGGAGGCAGGTGCAGACCATCTTTGGCAAAGTAGCCTGGCCTGTTGACCATGTCATCCCAGGCTGACAGTTACTCGATCCCCCTGAACTGACACCAGAAGCTAAGCTAATTGCTGACGTGATCATTTTTATTTATACTGTGGCATCTTCCTTGGAGAAGGTAGAATGTTGCTTAGGGCTAGGGTCATACCTGCCTGGGACACAGTCTGAGATTTCAGTCATGTCTCTCTTCATATAATGCAGAGAAGTATATCTCAAGTCATTCACCCAGACATGAAAATATGATAGAGTCATAACACTTCTTATTGTTGAGTGACATGAGTGTATACATGATCTGATGGATCCTGGCACCTGAAAGGCAGCTCACCGTGACCTTCGCCTTTTCTAGCCTGGTGAGGGGAAACATCTGGGTGTCTCACTAAAGAGTCTCCTATGACCAGGGCATTTGGTTTAGAGATGTTTTGCCTTAGGGCATTTGTTGAGACACATTTGTATGCGTTATGTGCAGTGGTTTCTATCTGTGCAACAGTGTGTGTACTTTCTTTACGTTTGGGAGGTCTCTTAACTTTTGGTAGACTTCTAATGAGTACCTCTGCATATGTGGGTCTGTGTGTCATGTCTTTAGTTTGTGTGAGAAATGAAGAGTGTGTATTGACAACCTGTTTGGTATCTGGTTTGTTGTTACATAACAGAAGTGATTCCAATTTCATAGCGTACTTGCATCTCTGACAGAGTATTTGTTTGCTACAGGAGTAAATGGTTGTCAGTATACATGAGGCAATTACTACATTGTCTCAGTATTCCCATGTCAATCAGGCTGGCCAGAGAAATGATGGGAGACTGTCTGGCCATTATAGCAGGTTTTTGCCATATGAGATATTATGAAAGGAGTGGGATAGATTGACCAGTTTTTGCATAAGGACTATCAAGCTATTGGGAAAAGAAGTGGGCTAGATTAACCAGTTTTGTGCTAGGACAATCAGGGGTTGTTAAACTGAGGGTTATGGATGATAGGTGTGGCAACTCTGCTCAGTGCACAACTGAGTTGGCTTTAAAGCAACATAGAAGCTTGTGAGGGTCCCATTGACAGTTGTCTAGGGAAAAATTGTGTTTCAAGGCATTTGCGTTTATACAGTGCACCGCTAACCCCTGTTGTATGATGCTGAGCAATGAGCAAATGTGAGGCTTAAATACAGGTGAAATTAAACAGTTTTACGCTAATCTACCAGTATGGAAGTACACAATGAACCTTTTTCTCAGCAATCCCCAGCTCAGACAAGGCTGGATCCACACTATTTTGCCACAAGGGTGCAGGGGAGCCTTTCTTAAAGTAAGATGGCTGGTTTAGTGCTCGAGTGCAACAAAAATAGACTAGATTCAGCATGTCTAGGTTGGAAACAAGTGCAAAAAAGTATGCAGTCACAACAGTAAAAAAGCAGAAGAGGTGCAGAGATCCAATACAATGCGATTTGTAAAGTGCAACAGACACAAAATATACTTTTTTTATGGTGAAATCTCAAATATTTCTCCAACCTAAACAGCCCAGACTACCTCCCAGTGCACTAGATGGAAAATCCACTGACCTCTTGATGTAAAAACAAGTGCAATCAAAAAATTGCTATAGTGTAAAAATACACTACTTTATCCAACAGCTTGCTAGAAAATGAATTCAGATCAAGTAAATCAGTAGAACACACAATGATAGGCAAAATGTACTTTTTTTTAGTACAAGGTAGCATTGTCGCTTCACAGTAAGACGCTGTCCGGTTCGATTCTCAGCTAGAGCGTCTTCTGCATGGAGACATGCGTGAATGGGTGTACCTTCATTGAAGGTTGTGCATCAGAGCTGGTAATTCAGCACGTAAAAATCAACTACCAATCATTAGCGGACCGGAGTTCCGCTGTGGCGACCCCTAACCGGGAAAAGCCGAAAGACAACAACAACAACAAGAAAAGGCAATAGATAATTCAATATTATCAACAGCAGTGTAGAAAAAGATGAGGTTATAAAGCTCGATCTACAGTAGGGGCAGGCAGCTTAAAATCAACAGGTTTAAAAAGTACATCAACAAACGGGATTGTGGGCAGGGAATCACCAGCAGTTCTTTCGTTTATGCAGGCTTGAAGTCTTTTCAGGAAAAGACAAAGGGCCAGAGCTTCACTCTGTATTTAAGTATCACTCCAGACAATCAACCAATGAAAAAACAAATGTGCAGCTTAGATAATTTGTGTCTGCCTCTGACATATAACAAAAATACCCGGCCAAACGGTTTTCCTAAAACAGAAAACAGCTCTATCAGTCAAAGACAAAAATATAGGCTTCCTTTCCTCACCCAGCAGAGAATCACCAGCAGTGTTTTAGTTTATACAGGCTTGAAATCTTTTCAGCAAATAAAACATCTAAGAAGAGAAAAGTACAATTTTGCTCTCTTTACCCATTTTACATGCTTCAAAGGGCCACCAGTACACCTTGTAATATGCTATGCAATATTCATCTAATAAATATAATTGTTCTGTTTTGCCTGGATGCATAACTGTTTATTAAAACAGCATAGTTTCTACTCTAAATAGTTGGAAAAACTCAGTATTATGTCTAAGAAAGCCAGCTATTACCATCATGTTTGTTGTGTGGAGGACTCATTCAGACTGATCATAGGCTAACTGAGCTGCATTTGCTCTAATGATAGAGGAATCCAAAATTACTGAGGAATTGTATTTGAAGTGGGGAATGCTGTGATTTCAAAGATACAGCATCAGCTACAGTAGCAATGAAATCCCATTTGCATTTGTCTTGAAAAAAAAATTATGTTTACTGAGTGTGAATTGTTATGGTACTGACTATTGATAATTGCATGTCCTTACCATGTCATTGCCATCTGTATGTATGTACAAATAACAAAATGAAGCATTTCTCCCAACAATCCCATCAGTAGTTTAACAAGTATGCACAAGGACTAAAATGAAACATCCCCCCCAGTGACCACTTCAGTATTATGTTCATGAATGCACAAGAACCAAAATGAACCATTTCCCCCTATGATTTTTTCAGCAGTTTCACCGTGTATGCAATAGCATCAAAATGAAACTTTCCTCAGGCAATCCCCGCAGTAGTTTTACCTTTTAAGAGCCAACATAAAAATGAAATATTTCCTCCATTGATCCCTTCAGTAGTTTCAGCAAGCATGCACAAGCTCCATAGTGGAACATTTCCTCAGGCAATCCCCGCAGTAGATTAAAAAGAATGCATTATCTCCAAAATGGAACATTTGTCCCAGTGATCCCTTCAGCAGTTTGACCAAGTATGCACACGTGCCTCTCAGCTGTTCAGATTTTCACAGAATGTCCAGATTTTTGCCTCATATTTTTTGCCTTTTCCTCATAAAATTAGCAGTTTTCTGTATTTTTGTGAAAAATCAGTGAGGACCGAGGTCACTAAATAATGACAAGCGTTTGAGTTTCAGACTTAATATCCTTAAAATGTACTGTAACACAAGACCTTTTATTATAACAACTTTCTAAATTTAGCTTATGAGAGCAATATTTACAATTTGTCTCTATTTTTGGGGCTTTGCCCCCCATTATTTATGGTTTTGACTAGACTTTTTTTTACACTAACAGGTTGAGAGGTATGTATCCATAAGAACCAAAATTAAATATTTCCTCAAGGGATCCTGACATCAAAATGAAACATTTCCCCCAATTACCCCTTCAGTAAATTGTGCATGTCTGCATAAGCACTTCATTGACACCAAAATTAATAATTTCCCACAACAACCCTTTTAGTAGTTTGTCCATGTATGCAGAAGCACTAAAATACAATAAAAAATTCTAAAATAAATAAAAAATGAAGTCAATAATTGTAACTCCTTTTAAATTGTATGGCAGTACATATTCGTTTTTTCTCTTCCCCTCACAACTCTGTACACTTGTGGTAAATTGCTGCTTACTGGTTAAGTCCAAGGCAATTTACATGTTTAATATGCAAATGAGGTCCTTTTTGATTCATCTCTCTGAATTCTACTGATATACAAACATGTAATACCCCTTATTTGTGCATTAGGTGTCCCCCTATAGCTCATATCTTAAGCATGTTAGGCTTTTATGAGAGGGAGATGTGTTAAACAAAATGCCTTCGTATTTATGTAGTCATCCTGAAAGACAGGATTTGCATAACTATGTAGTGCCACTCTTTGTGGATTACTTCTATGAAAATATGCAGGGCTGGACTATGAATACCCCCTATAATTCTGCCTGGCTTCGTGTCTGAACTAATGGGTAGGCATTTGGATACCACATGTTTGTAATATACGTGTCACCAGTGCTTTTTCAAGATGAAAATTTAGTCATTGCTTGCTATCATATTTTACCTTTTATCTGCTGATATAATTTGAGTGTAAGGTGCTGATAAACCGAAGCACAGCTTCAGAATTGTAAATTAGCAGCTGGCTTTCTTGAGTGACACATTTCTACAGTAAATGATGACTGGCTTGTTGTGGTTGTGTGTGTTGCTTCCATAAATAAATAAATAAAAAATACTGTTTATTTGCATTTTTTTCTTGGGTTCAACAATGTAATATGGTTCATTATTTATTTATTGACATTTGATTACCAGAAAAGCCCGACTGGGTAGAAGCCCATTTGCAATGGACGCCTGGGGAGAAAAGCTCCAAATTATTACAAAACATTTTAAGAATAATAATTTTACAATCTTCAAAAATAAAACAAAAACATCTGCAGTTTAAATAATTATAACAAATTAGACATGATGTAAAAACATTGATTAAGAATTGATGTTATTTGACCATTTAATATTTAGAAAATTTTAGACAGTTTAGAGAGACATTAAAGGTATGCTAGTCTAATGCAAACAGGAATTGCAATATGAAGTAAGGGGAAACAGGCTTTTGGTATATTTAGAGGGAAAGTCAGGGAAGAAAATTTGATAGAAGTAAGGAAGTAAATGAAGATGGGAGAAGGAAGTATAAGGAATGAAAAGGTACTTGCTCACTTTTAGGGATGTAGTTTATCCTGGTTTTGAGCAAGAACCAAGACAGATTTTAGCTAGGAAGTCTTTTAGAGTTGTTTTGTACGATGGGAGGGAGGGTATTGACTTGATGGATACAGGTAAGAAGTTCCAGGTCTTAGCAACCTTTTAAGAGTACAGGCAATGCCCAGCAGATTTGATAGGTTTGTAGCTAGACAGATGTTTTTGGTCACTGGATTGTAATGACCACAAGGAAACATAGTTGTGTAGAATGTTTTTTAGTGCAGGACAGGCAGATGGATGCTGACTAATTTTGTAGGTGGTAAAAAGCTGTATATATGTTAGCTGATGAGGTAACACTAACCAATTTAGCCTTTTTAGTGCTTTACAGTGGTGTGTTCTGAAAGGGGTATTTGCTACAAATTTAGGAACGTTTGATAGCCTTGTGAAGCCTGGAGGTTAGTAAGGATGGGAGCACCATAAAGAAGTGTGGGGAGAAGATAAGTACTGGCAAGTAGAGTTTTAATCGTCAATGAGAAAGTTTTTGGCTCTGTAAAGTATCCCTTGTTTCTGATAATTTTCTTATGCAATTTTTTATATATACACGTTGATTCCAAGGAACAAGATTCCAATCTACATTAGGCAGAGCTCCTCGCTAACCCTCTTCAAGAGAAACCTAGACGAGTGGATGGGAAACAAAGTTTACCCCGGGGATCACTTCAATGGCTCTGCTGGACAGAGGCACAGGGAACTAATCTAAGGGGGCGGCGAAAGCCAACACATTCCAGCTAGGCTTATAAATGCCTTTGGGCAGATAGCCTAGTACCTACCTATGAATGTAAGATTATCATCCACTATCACTCCTAACAATTTACTATGAGAAGTGACTTCAATGGTTGTATTATCAAGACAGAGGAATTTAAATTTTGTTATTTCGGGGATTTGGAAAAAAAGTAGCAGTGTTTTTTTTTTTTTTGTTTTGGGTTGAGCATGAGTTGTGGGTTATGAAGCCATGTTTCAGTTGCTGGTAACACTTCCGGAGTAATTTTTGGGAGGTGTACCATGTTGTCAGATGTGCAAATGAGAATGGAATCACCTGCATATTGTATTAGAGTGGCCTGTTGTGTGGACGTATAGAGGGTGTTCCTGAAAATGTTAAAGAGGAGGGGACCAAGGATAGAACCTTGTGGTAAACCGGTGGTAACGGGGAGGTAAGGAGGGAGTGTGGAGTGCCATTTTACGGCCAAATACCTATTGAACAGGTAGTTTTTGAACCAAAGAAGGGTGGGCTGGGAGAGACCTAGTTAGGACTTTTGAAGTATAAGTTTGCTGTGACAAATTTTGTTGAAGACTTTAGACAAGTCTAGAAATGAGGAGACCAGTTTGCTGTTGTCTCTAGTTTTATTGACAGTATCTGTATAGGTCAGAAAGGGAGTGCTACTACTCTGGGTAGGATGAAAGCCCTGTTGTGTAGGGGATTGGAATTCTTCCTGCAGGAGACAGTCTAGCAATTGTTTTTGAATACATTTTTTCAAGTATTTTGGTGAGGGAAGATAAGATTGCTATAGGTCTAAAGTTATTAATATGTCTGTTGAATTTCCTCCTTGATAAAGATAAATAATGTTCCACTTTTTTCAGAGAGACTATGGATTATGCATTAAGGATTATGCTTCATATACATGATAGCTCCAAATGGTGACACTGATTCATAAACTATGGGTCACGTTACAGATAAGAAGAGAGAAAGCCATAATACCGAGAAATGACATAATTTGAGTTTTTTTTTTCAATAATTATTTCAACACTAATCAGGGGCTTCTGTTATTTAAAGCCATGATTATGTACTGTTAATAACAGGCCAATCTCAAAATCAGCTGAACGGAAAATGCAATTGGCCATATTCAATAAAGCCTACATGGTTTGTTCCGACAGCTCACTGTTTTAGATTCAATAAGCAGCTCTACACAGTGTGTAGAGCTGCACACAGCCACACAAGCAAGGCAAACACCATGGCATGTAAATTATAGCACAAACAGCTGAACTGTATGCTAAGCAACCAATCCAAGATGGAGGAGCTATTCAGGAAGCTATAAAATAACCATGTAGACTCAGTGCTGGTTTTCCCCTGCAAATTCCAAACTCTACTGGAATACAGACACAGAAATCAGTCTACACAGAAACAATGTTAGGGGCTGCTGCTGCTTTAATTCATGTGTGTATGCAACAGGCTGAAGTCTATGCTGCTGCTGCTGCTAATGGACCAAGGCTAAGAAGGAGAGTATTCAGACCCAAGGTAACTTATCACACCCTACATGATGTGGAAATTGTAGAGCGCTACCAGGTGGATAGAGTAACACTACAGGAACTGTGCAGCCTCTGTTGTCCTCAACTCAGAGCCAGGGTAAACTGAGGGGGACCCATTCCATTGGAGACAAAGGTATGTGTAGAACTTAGAATTTTAGCTACAGGTACAGTTTAGAGACCAGAATGGGACATTCTGGGGGTGTCACAGGCCTTAGCATCCAGGATTCTCCATCAATTCCTGAATGCTATGCTCCAACATACTACCGATGACATATATTTTTCCTGTACTTCTGAGGGGGTCTATATTAGTTTGCCGAAATTTATTTTCAACAAATTTACTTTCAGCAAACACCTATTCATCGACCTGTACTCAGCAAAAATCACTTCCGCGGTTCACTGAATTTTCCAATGGCAGTGAAGTTGTTGGCCAATTACACAACAAACGGCGGAAGTGATTTTTGCTGAATATGGGTCAATGAATAGGTGTTCACTGAAAATAAATTTCGTCAAATTAATATAGACCCTTCTGAGCACAGGGCTAGAAATATGCAGGAGTTCTGTCCTGTAGCACACTACCCTGAAGTACTGGCATAGAATGCACACATGTGAAAAATTAAGGCGCCACCTGGGGAGCAGAGAAGGAGCTACATTAATAGAAACGGCTTTCATTCTATCTGCCAAGTCATGTGGAACATCATGGGAATCATCTTGAATGTGTGTGATGGCAACCCAGACAGTTACCATGACTCACATATCGGGCACACCTCCCAACTTTATCAGATGTTCACTAGGGGGGATATCCCACAGGGTTATTTACTAGGTGATGCAGGTTATGCACTAGAACCATGTCTGATGACACACATCAGAAATGCACACACACACCTGCTGAAGAACAGCACAATGAGGCACATACTCAAACCAGAAATATCATAGAGCATGTGTCTGGGCTGCTAAAGTCATAGTTCCAGTGCCTAGATACATCTGGGGGAGCCCTACAGTACAGTCCATGGACATCTACCGAAATATTCACAGTATGTGCCATGCTACATATCATCACCCCCCTGAGAAAACAGGTTCATCAGGATCAACAAGGGGATGAGGCACACATCCCACCACCAATGGCATATGCTCTTTTGTGTCCACCTACTGCATTGACATCTGCAACTATCTGCTTTCAAATTTGCATTCTGCCTGATATATCTCCATGTCCCCTCTCAAGCAGAAAGGCACCATGTCACCTAAAAGTTTCCACAATGACCTGATTTCCATGGTCATTGAAGAATGGTTTTCAGTGATAGAGATGCTTGGATGCCATAGTCCTAAGTGTCCTAAAACACAACAGAATGATAATACACGCAAGTATCACATAACTACAAAAAAACTGTTCCCAGATAAAACAGAAAAGGTAGCATTTCAGTGTTACCCACTGGAGAGACATAAAACAGTCTAGAAATTTGAAATATGAAAAACAGGCTGGTTGCCAAAAAAGGAATAACAATAGCAACATATCATTGTTTGTGCCATAACAGAAGTGCAGGTTTGCACCCCTACTCTCAAAAGAACAGGGAAATGACACACTTTGCTAACAAACCATCACTGAAGTGCTAAAAGTGCTATCAAATGAAATATTCCTTAAACATGTCTACAGATTTTTCACAAAACATTGCAATTTAAGGTACTGCCAATCATGTATACCTGTGAAATGTCCCTGACAAACATGCCTGTGCCATCAGTACACTTCTAACTAATGTATACAGATAAAAGTGTAGCATTTGCTAATCAAACAATATATATATATATATATATATATATATATATATATATATGTACACACACACACGCGCATAATATTAAACAGATTTTTCTGAATGACATTTCAGCATGTGCAGTATATAGCTGAAAAATGCAAGCATACCTTCTCAAGTTCAATAATCTTCTGTGCAGATATATCCCAAAGTAATATGCTCTTTTCTGTGCTGTCCACATGAACAAGTCTCCTCACCTTCAAGTTCCCTAGCTACATGGTTGCCTTTTTTGGTATAGATTCAGGGCCATCAGCAGGGTGAAGATGTAAATGGGGGCTGAACGTATTAGAATTATTGAATATCAAATACTTGGTTCCATGTAATAGATGTAAACATAGTGCTGACACTCCCTTAGCACTTGTTGCTAATGGATTGCAACTGTGAATGATTAAGGGTAGGGAGAATGAAAAAATAGCAGCAATGCAGACTACCCTACCTCCAGTGGGTGGGTCAGGTTAGACTTACAAAGTCATTTTACAAGGTTGGAAATGTAAGTAGCACACAATTCACAGGTTCTTTTCATCAACATCCAGCCTTCCCTTCATTTGTTAACAATTGCCATGTAATATTCTCTCACATTTTAAGGACAAGGATATAGAATGCCTTAGAGACTGCATGACGCAGCTTGCTGTTCAGATAAGACAAGAATGTGTAACAAACACTGGTAAGACAGAGCTGCACTTCTGCAATCAATAGTTATAAATGATTGTGTAATCACTCAGTGCACTATATCTGAAATTAATACATGTACAAGTAACTGTTATATGCTCTGTTAGTATGTGGATGGCGTTGCAGGTGGTTGTATGTGGAATGATTTCAGTTATCTGCTGAAAAGCTGTTTGTGTGGCAGAGAGGGATTAGACACCCTTTCTGTATTCTGAAAGTTCAATGGAGTGAGTTCAAATCCAGACCTATGTAGAAATATCCAGAAAAATGTGTACTTCCACTGAGGATAGTAAAGTCTGCCTTCTTCCACCAAACACAATGGTACAGCTGGATAGAGACAATGACCTCCAGCGCTTACCTGTTATTAAAGTGTTTTCTACATCTTTGGTGGTCGTTGTCTCTATCCAGTTGTACTATGTAGAAATATGTCATGCGTACTAACAGCCATTTTGTAGTGTTAATTTCAGAGATTTTTTTTTCTTTTTAACTAACTTTTCCTTTTTATTTAATTTATTTTTTAATGCCAGTTTTTGCGTGGTGCGCAGCTTAGCGCAAATAAGGGAAACTGAGAAAAATTAATGTCAGGTTTGACTATGCTTATCTCATTCAAGCGATGCTTAGAAATCTGCAAACTCAACTAGTGGGCCACCAAGGAAGCAGACAGAACACCTGCAGACAGGACATGGGAAAAAGGGCAAAAGTCAAAAACAATATGTTATTGCAATGTTTCATTCCTTCGTGCAACTTCACTTAGTGGTGTTGTGCAGTGCTGTGTGGCAGTTAGTAAAGTTCCCCAACACCTGTATACATGATTCAGCCAATAATTGAAAATGGAAACCTTCAATTAATTCTGTTGGGCACTGTGCAAGCAAGCTAACCGATGTGCAATTGTTAACACAGAGAACGAATGAGTAGGAAATTATGGAAATGTCATGTAGTCGTGACAGCAGGTGTAATTATTGGACTGCCATAAAGATGGTCCTGAGTTCTTAGCAATAAACTGAAAAATATAAGTTATTTTAACATTCTTGTGTCAACAGGCCTAAGTGCAGGACTGCCATACACATGCTCTTGGGTTGTAATACAGGACATTCCATACATTTACTTCCCATTATATTCAATCTCACCTATAACACTAGATAGTGGAGCTGATATGAATTTTATAATTATATATATATATATATATATATATATATATATATATATATATATATGGATCTACCTGACTTGGTCGACAGTTCATATGGTTGACAGTTCATTTGGTCGACAAGCAGATTTGCCCCCTTCCCCAATGTTGTGCAATGAAAAGTTATGTACCTACCATAACGTTCCATGTTAGTTATCTTCTCTCGCCTTCTTTCTTGCTTGATGGGTTCGGAGCCGATCCTCGGCTCCGACTCGGCACTTGCTAAGCTCGAGAGTCACTTTTACCAGCTCGAGGCAGCCCCATACCCCATGATGCAAGGCAGTAAGTACCCAGATCTCGTTTGATGACAAAAGGCAATAGCACCTAGCATAATAACTTCCCAAAGGAAGAAAGAAGGAGAGAAAAAACCTGAAGGATGGTAGAAGGACCAGCTTTGTATGGTCTTCAGAAGCATAATTCCTTGTAGAGAAAGGTCTGTCCAGGCCTGGGGGAAGGAGGGAGGGTCGCAAGAAAGAAGGCGAGAGAAGACAACTAACATGGAACGTTATGGTAGGTACATAACTTCTCAATGTTAAGTTGTCAATCTCGCCTTCATTCTTGCTTGATGGGACCGCGTCCCTAGCACCTCTATCCTGGGTGGCTCAATGGAACAGACTCTTGAGAACTGTAGAGCCAAAACTGGCTCTGTCCCTGGAGGCCAAATCCAATTTGTAATGGGAAACAAATGTATGAGGAGTGGCCCAAGTGGCTGCTGCACAAATAGTGTCTAATGGAAGTCTAGCTTGAAAAGCTGTGGAAGTAGCTAAGTTTCTGGTTGAATGCGCTTTAGGTTTCGAGCACAGCTGTTTTCCCCTGAGCTGATAAATTTCAGAGATGACAGAAGAAAGCCATCTAGACAAGGTCACTTTTGAGACAGGAAGGCCTTTCTTGTTATCAGCATAGGAAACAAAGAGTTGATCGGATTTCCTGAATTGTTTTGTTCTGTCCAAATAATATCTGAGTTGGCGGTGGACATCAAGATAATGCAATTTTTGTTCCGATCTGTTTGCATAGTTTGGAAAAAATACAGGGAGATCAATAGCCTGATTCAAATTAGTCTTTGAGGCGACCTTAGGCAAAAAGGTCGGATTATTTCTCAATGATACCCTGTCTTTGTGGAAGACCAAATAGGGGGGGCGAACAGATAGAGCATGAAGTTCAGACACCCTCCTAGCCGAAGTAATAGCAACCAGGAATAAAGTTTTCCATGAAAGAAATTTCAGGGAACAAGAAACAGCTGGCTCGAAGGGAGGAAGAATCAAGGATGTCAGCACTAAATTTAGGTCCCATTGAGGAGGAGGACTCCTGACTGGAGGTTTCAGGAGGAAAATTCCTTTCAAGAAGGCTCTACAAAGTCTGTGGGACATAATGTTGTGATATGCGAACCCAACATGAAAGTTCGAGATAGCGGCCAACTGAACTTTGACTGTGGAAGAAGAGGAGCCCGCGTGAAAAATCTCCGCTAAGAAATCCAAAACTGCTTGTACTGGAGCAGTGAAGGGATCAATATTTTTGGCTTTAGCCCAATAAGAAAAACGTTTCCATTTGCTAGTATAAATCCTCCTAGTAGAGGATTTTAAGGAAGCTACTATGATGTCTCTAACAGGGTTAGAGATCATAGGAAGCCTGGCTAAGGAAGGAAGTGGAGCAACCATGCTGTGAGGTTGAGAGAAGGGATAGATCGGTGCAGCTGACCGGATTGGTGAATCAGAAGATCTGGCACTGGGTCCAGATGCCACGGCTGCACCAAAAGGTGACGATGGAGGAACGGAAACCAAATTTGTCAAGGCCAATAAGGAGCAATGAGAATCATTTTGGCTCTCAAAATGGTTGCTTTCTGGATAACTTGAGGGATCAGAGGAAAAGGAGGAAAGGCATAAAGAAGTCCCTGGGGCCAATCCTGGGTCAGAGCGTCTCTGGGGGGATGGTCTGGCAGTGGGAAGAGAGAGAAGAAGTCTGGGCATTTGCTGTTTTGGGGAGTAGCAAAAAGATCGCAACATGGGCGACCCCACTCCAGAAAAATCTCTTCCACTATAGATTGTTTGAGACCACTCGTGAGGCATGAGAATAGCTCTGCTCAATCTGTCCGCTAAAATGTTGGTTTTCCCAGGGATATGCGTTGCTACCAGAAACCGATGAGAGAAGATCACCCATTGCCAAAGTCTGAGCGCTTCTCGACACAAGGGGTAGGACTTGGTTCCGCCCTGTTTGTTGATATACCAAACTACAGACATGTTGTCTGTGTGGACTGCAATTGTCCCCAAGGGAAGAAAGTCGTTGAGGGCTTGCAACGTTAAAAGCACTGCTCTCATCTCTAGGACATTTATGTGCAGGTGGTATTCGAAAGGTTGCCACGTCCCATGAACCATCCTGCCCTGATAATGCCCCCCCCACCCGATCAGGGAGGCATCCATAGTGACAGTGGCTACTGGGGATGGGGGTACAAAGGGTCTGCCTTGGTGAATCTGGGGAGAAGTAATCCACCAAGCAAGATGATTCTTGCATATCGGTGTCACCAGTATTTGGTGACGCATCGGAAGTTGGTAAGACCACTGAGTGAACAACATCCACTGAAGAAGGCGCATATGGAAGCGAGCCAGGGGAAGAAGGGTAATGGCCGCAGCCATGAGACCCAACACCTTTAGAACCATTCTGGCCTGTACCTTCTTGCTGGCCAGAATGATTCTGATGTGACTTTGAATGTCTGAGATTCTTTGATCTGTAAGGGTAGCTGACATCCGAACAGTGTTTAAGTTTGCGCCTATGAAAGTAATAGACTGGCAGGGCAATAAGGAGGATTTTCCTGAGTTGATCGAGATGCCCAATTGAGAGCAAAGATTTATTGTATAATCCCTGGCTTGAAGAAGCTGATGCCTGGTGGTGGCTGAAAGGAGCCAGTCGTCGAGATACGGAAACACCTGGAATCCTTGACGTCTCAGGTGAGCCGTTACCATTGCCATACATTTGGTGAACACTCTGGGGGCTATAGTGAGACCAAAGGGCAGGGCTCTGAAATGGAAATGACTGGACCCCAGCCGAAAGCGGAGAAATCTCCTGGAGCATCTGTGAATCTTTATGTGATAGTACGCATCCTGAAGATCTATTGAGCACATCCAGTTGTCCTTCTGTAAGAAGGGCAGAATTGACTGAAGAGTGACCATTTGGAATCTTGTCTTCCTCACAGACTTGTTGAGTCTGCTGAGATCCAATATTGGTCTCCAGTCTCCCGTCTTTTTGGGGACCAAAAAGAACCTTGAGTAGATTCCGGGCTCTGAATGATCTGTTGTAACTGGCTGAATGGCTCTTTTTTGCAGAAGTTTTAAGACTTCTAACTCTGCAATTTCCCTTAGACCGGGTGGTACATCTGGAAGGGAATTTGAGTGATAAAAAGGACTTTCCTCGAAAGGAATTTTGTAACCCTCAGATATGATCGACTGTACCCATCTGTCTTGAGTGAGGGAACGCCAGGCTTCTGGGTACAGCGATAGTCTTCCCCCGACTGCCTCCAAGGATGGACAGTCGGGCAACATCTCAGGGATGCTGAAAGGGCTTGTCAGAGAGAGGCTCTCTGCTTCCCTGGTTTTGTGGACCCCCTCTGCCTCTAGAGCGGCGTCTGTTATTGTTACCCCCTCTGCTTCAAGGGGTAAACTGACCACGTGAATCCGGCGTGACTCCTTGGGATTTGCGGAACCACATTTTGCCACCCTTCTGCCCTTTGGGGTAAGGTCTAGAAGGGGTGGAAAAACGGACCCCTACGGCAGAAAGAGTCTTGCCATCCTGCTCACACCTGGTCAATGTCTCCTTCACTTGAGGGCCAAACAAAGCTGAGCCATCAAAGGGAGAGTTTGTGAAGGACACCTTAAAGGGATCTGCAAAATTACAGAGCCGCATCCAGGCTTGGCGTCTAAGAGCCACACCTGTACCTGCGGCCCTACTCGCTCCATCTGCAGCATATGATATCAGTCGCATGGAGGAGTTAGCAATAGAATTAAGGGTTCCTAGCTGCAAAGCAATTTTTTCTTGAGCCCCTGCAGCTGTCGGATCCTGCACTACTTCACCTAGCTCCTTAAGGATATCCCTCTGGAGTCTGGTGAAGTGACATAGGTAGTTCAGCGAACGCATAGCAAAGGTCGCTGAAGAGAACATCCGCTTACCATACCTATCCATGGTCCTAGAGTCCTTATTAGGAGGATGGACAGGTACGGAAGGATCTGCAAGTTCCTTCTTAATGGCAGCCGCCACCACCATGGCATCAACAGGGACACCTTTCATGAGGAATTGCTTGTCCGACGGGGCAGTAATAAATTTAGAAGGCCTCTTAGGGACTGGCTCTACAGAGTCAGGAGCAGCCCAAGCCTTTCGAGCAATAACCTGCATAAGGGGGTCGAAAGGCGGAGACACCCAGGAGGTGGAGGGCCGAGATACAAACGCCTCCAGGTAAACCGACTCATCCTCAGAGGGATTATTGGAGGGCCAGTTTCCCCTCTGTTTAAGGAGTTCTAGGATGTCTGAAAAGGAGACATCCTCAGAGGGGGATCTTGGGGATCCCTCCGACTCATCTAAGTCGGTATCTGAAGTGATAGACTCGGGGGAGTCTACGTGTTTCCTCTTACAGGTCCTCTTGCGCGGAGGATCCCCTGACTGATCAGGAGAATCCTTGGAAGAGGGGGTTCTTCCCAGTGGGGAAACCTGAGGCGGAGGATCTCTGGGTCCGGGAGCAAGAGAAATGGCAGAGATATCGACAGGCACCATAGAGGGAGGAGCTAAGGGAACAGACTGCTGGCTGAGTCCAGTGGCCAGCACACTCTTCATCACCTCGAAGGCTCCCCTCCCAGGGAGGTCCGAGAGAACCCGTTTCGAAGAACCAGGAACTCCAGGGCCCACCGAAAGGGAAGGCTCCGAGGCAGATGTCGGAGCCGAGCTCACCAAGGCCGAGGCTCCAAGGGGAAGAGTGGGGTCGGACAAGGGTCCGATGCCACTCACCCCCTCAGAGAAGACCAGGGAAGCCCGACCACCGAATCCCTCTAAGGAAGGTCTCGAAGAGGAGATAAGAGTAGAGGCTGAAGGAGCAGAAGGAGGGGGTATCTGTCCCTCAGCCCTAGCAGAAACCATTCCTGAAGACTCCAACTCCAAACTCTGGGGTAGAGTCGAAGGAGGAACTGCAATGGGGTGTGGACTAATAGTCGTCTGTTGAGATGGACTATGTAGCATCTGGGCCAGTGCCTGTGATTTTAATAATCTACTGACCACCCTCTCTAAATCATGGTCAGAAAGCCTGGATGACCTGGATGATCGGCTCCGATGGCTCCGTTCCGAGAGGAGAGGAGATGCCGGAGCCGAGAGTATCGGTTCCAAGGAAGGGGACCTAGACCTCTTCCTCGAAGGAACCATCGGAGCTGACGAAAGTATGGAAGCTGATACAGACATAAAAGTAAGGGTGTCGGAGCCGGTCGGCGCCGACACCGAAGCCTGAGCCACATGGTGGTCGGAACCGATCGGAGCCGACACCGAAGTGACCGAACCAGAATCGGCACCGATAGCCATCGGTGCCGAAGGTTTGTGCAAACCAGGATCGGCTCCAGCCGGAGCCGATCTCGACTCTGAAAGAGTCGGAGCCGAGGCCGCAGGCTTGGACACAGAAGCCTGGGCCTTGGAAGACTTGGAAGTCTTGGTTGGAGCCGACTTAGCCGGAGAGCCCTCCGGTTTAAGTAGGCCCCTCAAAATAAGCTTGTTTCTCCTTTCCTGCAGGACTCTCTGGCTAAAAGAATGACAAATTGCACAGGAGTCCTGCAGGTGGAGAGGTCCCAGGCAGTATAAGCAAGAAGTGTGACCGTCTGTCAGAGACATCTTCTGACAGCACGAATCACACTTCTTAAAGCCTGAGACCCTTTCCTTAGACATGGTGTAAAAAACACACACACAACACCTGTCCAAGAAAATATTATCCCAAAATTAAAGAAACACTAATCTCTCACATACACACACACACCCTAACAAGGGGATGGGATGGGAGAAGGCCTGACTAAAAATTTTTAAGGAGAGAGGGAATTCTAGTCAGAAAAGGACTAAAACTAGTCTAAAACTATTAAAATTAAAGTTTAAATAGAAAAAGGGGCAAAAACAGTAGTGTATAAATCACTTACCAGGAGCTGGTAAAAGGAGGACCTCATCAGCGAAGCGGCAAACGAGATCTGGGTACTTACCGCCTTGCATCATGGGATATGAGGCTGCCTCGAGCTGGTAAAAGTGACTCTCGAGCTTAGCAAGTGCCGAGTCGGAGCCGAGGATTGGCTCCGAACCCATCTAGCAAGAATGAAGGCGAGATTGACAACTTAACATCCCTGGAGTTGATATATATAGTTAGGGGGGGTGTGGGGGGCGAAGCACCCCACCTTAAATGCTTGTCGATCAAATGAACTGTTGACCAAATAAACTTTCGACCATATGAACTGTCGACCAAGTCAGGTAGATCCATATATATATATATATATATATATATATATATATATATATATATATATATATATAATGGATAAGACGCCCTTATTGTGTTTTCAGATATATGACTGAAGGCATACTGTCTACTATATTTCTTTAAGTATACTTCTGTTATCTTGACTTGCATGACCTTCACAATTACAGAGCACACATATACAACTGGATCTATATACAAGAACCTTGGCAGATCACACACATACATGTGTGACACCTAAAACTGTCACCTGTATTTATGAGTGATTCCTGGCTATGTCTGAGCAGCACTTCTGTGGCCAAGATGGAAATTCAACATTGTGGAAGAAAATGTTTTGCCCCTTATACCTAGGTTTGAATCCCCCACTATAAAAATCAATTTTATCAGTGTACAAAGGCAAAAACAAATGTGTCAGGTCATGACATTTATGCCCCCAGTGCATGTCTGCAAACTTAACTCACCTAACAGTTGCCTCCCAATTTCCAATATATATTTCCAAGCTACATCAAACACCCCTTAAACTAAGGCCAAGCATAAGCTTAACCTTCCATTTTTAAGTGTTTATGTCCTCCTTGCTTGGCACCACTGCACTCTGCTTTATCTCGCAAATGTTGTTGGAATCTTTGCTCAGATTTTTGCACTACCAGTAAACACGATAACTGGAATTGGTGGTAGGCATCATTTTCCATTGCTCTAGGTCGGGTGTTAGACATAGCTGGAGTTAATGGGGAAGCTGACCAGTTTAGGGAACAAACGTGGGGTACCCAGGATATTTATTGGACAGGAGTAAAGCACCACAGCCAAAGGATTCTGTAGGGGAACTATTCTGGCTCCCAGTACAAGTCTGAGGCATGGAGTAGTTTAGCACAGGCTGTATCCAGTGCTACTGGCATCCTGTGCATTGGAGAACAGTGTAGGCATCATTTTAATGACCTACATAAGTGCAAAAGGGATACCCTCAATTGTTGATTGAATGAATTTGAGACTACTGACATCCCACAGCTGTGTAAGTATGATAAGAGAGAATTTGTAATAATTAGAAAGCTAAGTAGGTAAGAATGGTATGCATAATGCTCTTCTGTTCCTTTTTGTTCTTTCCCCAGCTAATGCCAACAAGAGTTCAAGAGATGGGCTCATGTTGCTGAGTTGGAGAGACTGAGGGAAGCAAGTGTTATGTATGCAGCACAAGAGAAGTATTACTGTAGCTTTAAAATTTAAAGGTGGATTTTTGTGTTTTTTTATATAGTTGTAGCAAACTGAGCATGCATATCTTAACTGTAACAGTAAGTATGCATGCTTTAGTCTCTAGCATAGACCAACTTTAGGAGAAAAATATAAGACTGTAGTCAGGTTCTGGGTTCAAATACCACAAGTAACAAATATACAGTACTGTATTTCTTTAAGAATTATTTATATTAAATTAAACTATACAAGTGGCATAAATGCTGTGCTGTTAAATGTATTCTGTATAACTGGAACACACATATGTGCAATATATGCACATTTCAAAGATTACTTTCAACAATCTATAGTTATAGTGTGTATTTGTTAGGATTTATACTTAAATGTTATACTTCTGATAAAATAGTTATATACTACTGTTAATGCATTGTAAGTCGCATGTAATGGTACCAATTTTATGTTTTTTTTTCTCTCACCACAAACCTTATCTCTCTCTATTTTATATTGTGTGTCATCAAAATGTCTCCATGTCATCCATCTGTACCAATCACTAAATGCTACACACAGCACAGAGAGGTAAGGCCAGCCCCCATGGATCAGCCTGCCTTGCTCCACCGGCTCTAGCACCAAACCCCAGCACATCTGGGAGCCAACCCGGCAGCACTGCTCCTGCTGCCCCTGCACTACCTGTGCCCTAAGGTAGTACTAACCTGGCAGCTGGTGCAGTGGCACCCTCTGGGGACAGTAGCAGAGGTGGTGATTTCATTGCCCACTAGGAGATGCCAGGGTTGGTGCGCAGGGTTATTCACCACACCAAAGGTGCATGCCTATACTGGATGGAGAGGCTGCTCTCTCTCATGGTCCATAGGAGGAGAAGACTTAAAGCATTCTAGCCACCAATGGAGCAAGGGGACAATGATGACAGTCCAGTGGGTGAGGACTAGATTCTCAATGTCTCCATGTTTGAGGTGCATGAGCCTATGGTTTCCCCAACCTTTTTCCATCCCTCACCATCCCTGTCTCTTGTCTTGTTTGCATTTGCTTCCTCACCTACCCAACTTACCTGAACCAGAAATACCTACGTCCCTTACCCAGCATTCCTTTCTTGCAGAATTAAAAGAAAGAAAAAAATGGGCACCTATATCACAAAAAAAAATATTGCCTCATAGATAGCTTTCCATTTGGCAGATGTGTTTTCTTGGCACACTTGATTAGTTCAGTTGGCTATACAACATCAGTACATTGTTGTCACACCTCTCTCTGGGGGTAGCAGTCAAAATGCATCTAATATTCTGCATATATTATCAGTTTTTACTGTTGAAGAAATGGATAGCTATGATTCTTACCTCCCTCCCTCTTGCAGATTCCTGTATTGCTTTCCCATTGCTCTTTCCCCTGCTTGCTCCCCATTTCGCCACCTTCCTATGTATCAAATGTTAACACCTATAATCTGGTCAAGAAATAGAATCACATAACAACACACACAAGCAGCAGAAAAAGCAATGGATCTCTTCACTTTTTGGCCTCTGTGTTTGGTCAGAGTTTGGCATCATGCAATGGTGAGAGGCTCTCTAATGCTTCAGTTACTTCCACGCAATGTGGCTTAACACCACTGTGCTATACCAACACACACATGCATGCTGAATGTACTATACAGAATAATGTCATTGCATTATCACTATTTATTTAAAAGCATTAGATACACCTGGATTTGAACACAGTATCATCTGGTCTCAAAAAGAAATGTGTAAATGCATTTACATCTGCTCCCACAGAGTCAGCTAAGCAGCAGGTGTGTTTCACACACTCAATGTTAACTCTCAGAATTTTAGCAATGTGGCAACCAATTGCACACTGGTTAACTATGCGCCAACAGGGAAATAAATGGAAATGTGCATCTCTCATCCGCAAACACTTTGTCAACCATTGCGCAAACCCACTGCTTGCAGAGCTATGTAAAACTGATTATTGTACATTAGTGCTATTTACTGTATATTTCCTGTTTATGACATGAAATCCCATGTGGAAACAAAGTGAAGGCCCTAACAATATGTTATATTTACATGTAAGTGTTAAATATGTTAGCTGTGTTTATCTGCTATATTTATAATATAGCCATGTGTTGCCCCCCCCAAACACTGCAACCCTGGTGCCTTAGTACTTTTTCACAAATATGTCAACTGCACAACATAAATTAATAATTAAACGTTATGTGATATGCAATGCACATCAGTTGGGTAACATGCAGAACTAGAACTATTGACCCATAAGCCTAAACAGCATTATTTTGGAGGCAATCATCATGGAACTTATCCACAGAGGCATAGGTGGCCTTCAACACATTTACCCAACCCATCTTGATTTTGTCAAGGGTAGCTCTTGCTTATTAAACCTAGTGGACTTCTTTGATAATGACCCCAAAGACCCAGATGAAGGATAACAGGACATATCACCTATGTTAATTTATCCAAGGCCTTTGACATTATCCCAGATTCAGGTATCTTAGAGAAAATCTCCCATCTGGGGGCTAACATATACATTACTAGATAGATAGCCAACTGTCTCATTGACAGAATTCACGCTGCCAAATTTGGGCACCGCACCTCCACCACTAACCCACTTACCAGTGGAATAACTCAAGGATCTGTGCTAGTCTCACAAATGTTTGGAAACTATTTCTCTGAAGTCCAGGCAAAGGTAGATGGCCTGTGGCTTACCAGGTTTGCAGATGAGTGTCAAATGAGCGCACTCATATGGTGTCCCCTAATGATGTTAACATATTGCAGAAAGGGCTGATACAGACAAATGACTGCTGCCAAACTTACGACTGAACCTTAAAGCAAAAATTGCTCCTTATCCCCTTTGGCAATGAAGTACCCCTGCTAATTATGATATAGATAACACCCTCTAAGCTCATACACAGTGTTGTGAGACTTGGGAACACACATTGATAGCAATCTGCACTTCAATCACTGTGTGTCCATAGTGGTGAGACACACATTCTACATTGCACACCTCATAAATAAGGGCATCACATCCAAAATCAGGGAGGTCATAGCTCTGCTGAACATGACCCTTATCAGACCACTAATTGAGTACAATGCTCCCTTCTGTCTGTACCTCACTAGACACCTGAGAATCCAGGGCCACCAAAACATGGTATACATGGAAAGACTGAAAGACCTGTCACTGTACTCAGTACCATGCAGGCTGCTGAGAGGTGGTCTACAGAGCAGTCTCAGACTCTGCCTTACTGGAAATGCTGGACATCTATAAATCAAGTGAGATAAGAATAATTTGCTTCAGGGATCGCAACCTAGCTTGTGACATAAACAGAACATGCTGGGGAGACAGATATATGTCCCAGAGATTGCCACTCCTCTGTAATGGGCTCCCACTGCATGTGAGCCAGTGCTGCTCAATGACGCTATTCAAGTGCAACCTTGACAATTGGATGGGTGACTGTAAATTCACCCCTTGGGTGGCACCTATGTCCCTCATGGACAGGGGCAGTCAGTGCTGATCACAAAATCGCTCTGCTAATGACCACCATCTAACTGTGGTCAATAAGGCTTTTTACACAGTTAGGCTTGTAAACACCCCCAGGCCATTAGCCTAGTAATCTCATATGAAGCTATCAACCTATGCAGCCCTCTCTAACATGCCCCGATGATGTCACAAACTATAAGTTGTCCTGCAGCCTTGTAAAAGTCAGACCTGTGCCATGGCACTTGTGTAAAGTACTGAGTTCTGTAGTCTGTGTACTTAGGTAGGGGTTCTAGTCTCCCTGCAGTCAACTGGGTTGGGTGTGTTTGTGTGTGTGAACTTGCTTGACATTACAGAGAGCCTCTTACACCAGCATGTGGTGCACACTTATTGCCATATTTTCCTCACCAGACACTGCTGATGTCATCAGCTACATCTGATTTGTGTATGTGCACTATTCCCACTAGAGCAGAGTCAGAGACTGGTCTGAAGGCCAGGCAGAAATTGCCTCATCCTATACAATACAGATTACAGTGACATGGATTTCAGTCTATTCACTCACATCATAGCATAGTTTATAGGCACTTTTTTGGTGAGCAGCCCCTGTGGTCTCTCCACCTACTCCATGTGTCAGGTGAGGTACATGCAAGAGAGATAATTATACTCTATATTAGTGTTCTGAAAAGGTTCGAATATCAGTGCTGTAAAATAATCCTGAGATTGGCATATGATGATATGACTTATGATGTGCACAACGTAGGCTTTCCATATGAGGGTGGACACTTGGTGGTCAAAGTTCAGAGTGCTATGTATGTATGTTCCCACTGCCTGCATCACTGGGTTTCAGCATAGCGGGACTGTTGTCAATCCTGTAATTAGTAGGAAATTCCACTTTGTAAGAAGGCCAAAATAAAGACACATTTTTGCATTTATTTGTAGATAGTATGGCTTTGTCACCAATCATTTGTCTGTGTTAGCCCCTCCTGTAGCATGTTATCATCATAGGTGGACACAAGGATTGCACCCAGTAAGCAAGAATCAGCAAATGTGGTAAGCCAGAGCTGTATACTTTAGCTTGAAACGTCAAGAAATAGATGCCAAACAGTGAAGGGCCAAACACAAATCCCTGGGGTATGCCAATGGTGACAGCTCTACTGGTGCAGGTTGATTCACCAACTTTCACAGTATGTGTTCTGTCAGTGAGCCAATTGGTTACCCATCTAGTGACATAAGGTTTAATTCCCAGCTGGAAGAGTTTCTCAGTGATACCTGATTGGGGTACTGTATTCAAATGCTAGGCCAGAGGAGGATAGACAGTATGCACTGTCTTACTGTCATCGAGGCCTATCACACAGAATCAATGGGCTGTGACAACATCACAGATTGCCTATCATGTGATTCATCACACATACCTTCCTGACACGGTTGAATACACACTTCAACACACCATCTACACAGACTATGTTCTGGTAGAAGGGTGTACATCAACATGCATCCATCTGAGTCCTGATACATCTATGTACAGACACATTCTGACTCTCCTCATCTATGAGGTAGCTCAACATGTCATCATGGACCTTTTCTAAATAGACACTAGTGATATCCTGGCTGTGTGCAATAGACCTGTGTGAGTTGTTAATGTTATATCATGTCTGTTACATCTGTTAGATGTCCTCAAAATGATTGAGGGCATGCATGATGACAGCGCTATCATCCTTTTGAACTTGATAAGCCCAGGGCATTTGACACAAATCCACACTGACTAGGGCTGAGGGAGAATATGCCCACAAATAAACTGTCAGATGTGGCCATATACACCTATATCACCATGTGGGTATACCACTATCACATACAAGACTTCTAAATATGTAGATATATGTGAAGTGACCTAGTCCAGTGGTCAGATCTATACATCAGGGCTGTGTGCTAGGCCCTTTCCTGTCCATTTAAGTGACAGACATCAACAATGTCATATACATCCTGTACACATATAGCTGTCTGAAGGACTACAGATTGTGGGCAATCACTGGCTCCAACTGCGGAGTTAATACAAAGCAGACAGTATCAACACATACCAAAGATTGCTGCCACAGCCATGACACAAAAACATGTGGGGGATTTGTTACATCAGAAAAAGACACACACAACCCAAGTATAATGTAGACATCACATGCTATAATCAAAGTGTCCTGCATAGATGGCAAGTGAAACGTCTACCAGCATGTGGTCACAGTGCTCACTACTCCCTTGTATTTAAGCACAACTACATAGTATGTGAATGACATCCACATCAGAGGCCAAAATACCTATATAGTTCACAGCCTTCATCACACTAATAACGGAGTACAGTGCACCCTTCTTCATGTACCTCCCTATACATCTTCCAGTGATGTGTAACTGAAGTGTACCACCTTTGTCACAGTGAGCTGTCACACATCTTACTGGCCATATCTAGGTATTCTTTGTGTGGCATAAACATTACTGTCTGTTGGTGAGGAACCACCATCAAGTTGTTACACCAGATGGATGTGTGCTACTTGTTCCACTGATGCATACAGTAGATACATAGCTGTCTCACAACATTAGTGGCATAGGTAACATTCATGATTGGTACTGATCCCCAAAGGAACTTTCCACCGAATCACAAACAGCTGGGCATACTTCCGGAAAAGTGCTTTTTACCAAAAAAGCACTTTTGCGGACGTATGCCTGCAGCTAGGGGGAGTTGTGGTGGAATGACTGTTGTGAAGATCTAATATAGTGCGGATAAGGGAATATTCCCTTTTCCTCACTGTAGTGTGATCTCGGAGTGAGAATATTAAAGTAATTAGTGTGTGGGAGTGCAGGGGGGCTTGCCCCCCTGCATAAAAGTAGATTTATTGTTTTTTTAATGCACTTTAATGAAAGCGCTTTTTTGGTGAAAGCACTTTCGTTAAAGTGTGTTCGGTGATTGTGGATTTGGACTATTGAACTTTCATTCAATAGTCTTAGATCCATATATATATATATATATATATATATATATATATATATATATATATATCTGTATATATATATATATCTGTATATATATATATATATATATATATATATATATATATATATATATATATATGGCATGCACAGCAGTCAACTACACTGTATTGATCATAATGTTGCATACAGGTACAGCATGCCCCAGGTTAAAGCATATTCATAGTTTCAGCTGTAGCAGTCATGGACCTGTGTATGAGATAGTCAAGTACAGTACTAGGACTACAAAGGGACTAAGATGAGCTTTATATTAACCACAGAATACCTCACTAGAATTATACTAGGTAGAAACAGTTTTCATTCAGTTTTCAAAGTAATATCTTTTTTTTATTACTCTGAGTTACTAGCATTAACTAGTTAACCTTTTCCACAACTCTCAATATATACATTCAGCATAATTACAGAGGTTGAGAATCCTGTTTATTTCATGAGGAAAAATGTAGCAAAAACTAATAACATGCTAACTGAGAATGTCAATAAATAAATTGAATGTATAAACCACACTTATGCGGGTAAATATGTGCCAGGGAGGAAGAGTATAGAAATCAGGACTTGTTTTTTTTTCACCTAAACTACTACTAGCATAAGAAGACTGCAAGTATATGTTAATTACCGCAGTATTTCTATAACATTTCACAACCAGTAAGGCAGTAACTATGCCACAGAATAAAATGTTGCTGAAGCATTATATTCACATTAACTTTTGTTAATAATGCCTGACAAGCAAACAGGGCTACTGTTCATTACATATATATGAGAAGGCTGTATAAATTAATGTGGACTGTTAGATATTTGACAACCATTGGCCTACAACAGAATGTGCAATTTGAGAATTAATAAACGCTGTGGATAAATGAGAAGCATGTGTAGCTGTAACTGAACTAGGAACTGTGAGAATGACCACATTACTCGAGTGACTTGTAAGATACTTATTTAACCAAAACTGAGTCAGTTATAACTTAGTCATAGACAAAGAACAGCACACCATTGATGCACTAATGCTTTATTTCTCCATTAGCCTGTGAAACATGAACATACATCAGGTTGCAGTGTGATATTAGAGTATGACAATGTGTTGCTTTGTTTAAGGTGTGTCAGGTACAGCTTTTCCTCTAAGTAGAGAAAGTGTCCAAGTTGTAGGGATAATGTGCAGACTGACTAGATGTGTCTGTGGGTGTAGGTAGGCAGGCATGCATGCATGTATGTATGTATGCTTTGGGGGGTACATATAGGTGTGCGTGGGTGTAGGTAGGCAGGCATGCATGTATGTATGTATGTATGCTTTGGGGGGGTGCATATAGGTGTGTGTGCATGTCTGTGTGTATGTGTGTGCGCACACGTGCACTTGTTTTAATAATTTAATTAAAATTGTTGAGTGAAACAGTATCTTGGTGCATAGCTAGTTTACTGTGATACTAATATTCATAACTCTCAGCCTCTTACCTCACAAAACATAGATAAATCTTAAATTAATCAAGGATGAAGACTGAAACTTATAGGAATTTTGTAGATGTCAGTAGTATTCAATCAACCAACAAAATAACAGGATTTAAAATACCTTTGAATTTTCTGAATAATGTCTGATATTAAGCTGGTTACTGTAATTATCACTTTTCTGACATAAAAATTAATAAAAATATTGTAGAGGGGAAGTTTGAAATCACTACAAGAATGATGGTGAATATGAGTGGCAGTTGAAAGGTATGCATCTTGCTGAATGATTATATTTCATCACATCAAACAGTTGCTCTTTTCCTACAGTTATCCATTAGGTGGGGAAGCAAACACAGCCAATAAACCACTTTCAGGTAGGATCAAGGTCAAGGGGTTATGAGGGTGGCCTAATGGTTAAGGTGTTTGCCTATGGTGCAGGGTTTGAGTCTCACAAGGGATAATTGGCTAGAGTTAAAATGGCTCACAAGGGCAGTTAGCTTAGTACTAATCTATGAACCTGTAAGGCAGAAGCTGCAGTAGACTTGTTGCAAAGTCAGGCGTAGTCAACCACTTTGCTGATGTGAAGTTTATTGAACCTTTTTTTCATTCTTCTCCAAGCACTGCTCCTGGCACAGTTTTTTGTGCATGTTTTTTTCCCTAGTGCAATGACTGAATGTCCCCTCATGGGATGCAGTGTTCTTTCATATATATTTTTTTTAGCAAAAATTAGGGTGGGGGTTTCATCTCAATAGAAAATATTATTTTCTGTAGCACTTTAAGAATACTCTGTTCAGAAGAAACTACCTTTTCCAGCTTAGTTTTGACAACATTAGCATAGGTGATGTGGCTACAACTTTAGCCATGGCCATAACATACAATTCATTTCAGACATTTTATTCTGATAGGTTAACCAAGTGCCCCACCTTCAGATATATAAATTAAATAAAAAAATGGCAGATGTGAGTCAATGAAAAAAAACACATCTACTGTGATATATGCTTGTAAAATTGCTACTACATAATTAAGGTTTATGGTATAAGTATGTTAACATATGTATTATAATTTAATGACATAGGATGTGCACCACTCAGCAATGGCTAATTTGGTGTGTGTGTTTATGTATGTATGTATGCATACTTATGTGAGATGGGGAGGTGGCAACTCACGGGACTACACTACATGTCAAAGTTTGGCTGCATTCATAAGTTGAAGGCAAATATATGATTAGAGAATGCTCAGATGTAAAATGTCACAGGATTAACACCTATAATGGAAAATAATGACTGACATAAGCTGCTAAGTTCCCTACACAAGAATCTGTTTTCAGTTAAATATGTTTTAAACAAGTGCTTGCGTTTATTGAGTTAATGTTGGAAAAATTAGGATATATTGAATATGACCTGCTGAAAACACTATCCTCTGAATCCGCCATATTAGGATAGTAAGTTTGTTTCCATGATATGGCAACTGTGGACATGATTATATTTGAGGTATTGAGCTAGAGGTCTCTCCCTGACTAGGGTTGTGGGAGACTTTGGCCACAAATAAAGCATTTTCAGTCATTTGTGTTTTCATACAAGTATTACTTTAACTTAAATTATGTTCATTTAGATAGCACTCATTTTCTTTCAAGTTATTTGAACATAAATTTTCAAAATATGATTCTTGTGTGAAGTCCTTACAGGACAAGAGAGGAATATGCAGATATCACATTTAAATATAGTGTGCTTGCTGCTTCCTTGAACTTTAAATTATGGCAAGTGGTATACTAAAGCTTATTATTTATTATTATACTTACCTATAAACAATAAGCCCATTCTAACAAAACTTTTTAAACATCTATTTAATTTTTCTCATCGGAGATGTGGATAATTAAAATGTTTTGTTCTAACAAATCTGATAATCAACTGTCAGATGAAACACACATATGCACAGAACAAACAACAAGATTTTCAAAGTCTATTTCTTAGCTTGGACATATGACAAAGATATTTCTCAGCCTTCTGTTCTAGTATTTCGCCATCTTTTGTTCTGCTATTTGTGTGTGTACTGTTGGCACATATTGTGTAATTTCTAGCAGAGTGTTTAAACTCTGCGTTCTGATGATAAAATTCCAGCACCCTACATGGCAGGAAACAGTTTCCAGCATATATACCTTTGTTTCCTCCATGGTGGTCTCTGTATAATGAGCAAATTCCTTTTGCTGTTTGATAGGACATAATAAACCTTCTTCTTAAAGCTGTGAGGCAGATGTGTTTAAAGCCCTAAAGCAAAAAAAAAAAAAAAGCTACAACTGCCACCTCCCTTTCAAATAAGAGAGTTTACAACATGACTTTAAAGTCTGATGAAGAGTTGCAAGAAGATCCCCCATAGCTTCAGCTATTGAAGTTGATGAGTAGGAGTCTTGAAAGCCATATAAAAAGGTTGTGTCAATGTATGCTGAACTCATTAACTTTCAAAGCTAACAATACTGAGTTGGTGATAAAAGCTGTTCTAAGGCCATGGCCATAAATCATTGCTTGACAGTCTTAAACTAACTAAGTTTTATATATCTAATTATTTTTGCGAAAACATATTGTGCTATATATACACACACATACATTTTGCTTTTCTTTGGGATTGTCGTGCATAAAAAGTTAAACATTCAAAAATTTCTGAATTAAGTAGGAAGATCAATGACTCAACCCTAAAAGTAAAACAAACAGAACTTCATGATTAGAACAAAAATGTATATATAACTGCAGTAAAGCATGGCTTAAAATAGGAGCACTTATGAATAATTGTTTCAGTTCTGTTTTCCTGCAGCTACAACTTATGCTACTCTGTTGCTCATATGCTTCACATACACATATGAAGAAGCGATCAATCAGTTGTACCATCACCTCTAACAACTTGGATGGGCAATAAAAGCTGTTTCAGATTAGAAGAGAAACAAATATGATTGCATATTCAGATCTAATTTTTTTCTTACTTATCAAATAACTTCTTATCCCAAATAATCTATGCAATAATGTTTAAATAAGTGCTTTCCATTTATACCCGAGCTTTTGTATTTTAATGGGTAATGGATTTATAGATGATGTCTGCACTGTATGCTGGACATACAGCAAAGGATATCTTTGTTGCTGGATTAACAAAAGCATTCCTCATGAGCAGATCTGCATTACTAAACTATGTATAAGCTCAGCATACCATACTTTTCTTCAGAGTACCAAATGCTGTTGAATAAGCAGTACTACAGGGAGGTAAAACAAGATTGGGGACACCTGTTAACTTGCACACCATTGTAGGTAAAAAGATTCTAATTCAAAGCACTGGGAGCAACTGGATTGTGCTTGACAAAATCAGAGTAGGACAACCAATTTGCCCTGCATTTTGATAGTGCTTTGTAAATTAGGTAAATACAGCAGGGAAGGAGTACACATCATGGTAGTCTGTGTTTTCTGTGATTCAGTGGAGTTCTGTGCACTAGACGAAATAGAGCACATTGGAAAAGAGTTTACAGCATCTTAGACTGGGTGCCTCCTGTGTATGGGGCTATGCTAAAGGAGCATGTACAGATTATTTTAATTTGTTAACTGGGGTAGAACACTGATCACAAATCAGCAGTTTCAGCATCATGCTTTTGCATTTTCAAGGACTGATAATGTTTCTTCTTGGTGAACTTCATACATACCATTCTAGCACAGGCGCACACACATCTGAGCATGTCTTTTATTACTGTGTTATACAGATCCATACAGCAAGCTGCATACTGTAGTATACAGAGATGAGATGACATGAAAGATGTGCAAAAGTGGTCCATGCATTCCAAAGAAAGCATTACCTGCATGTACTTCACTACCCATTCTTGCATAGTACTCCTAATTTTCATCATAATAGGATGCGACTCAAATTGCTGCACTGCATCATTCATAGCCCTCTTGGTTCATCCTGCAGTAAAGTTCATGTTATACTCGTTAGCTGGGGCAGACAGAGTAGCTGTGTGCTATCAACCATGGCAACAGTTTATACCACAGTGCCTTATTTGCGTCCATCCATAACGCCTAGTTCCCATTTTTGTCCATGGGGTCAGGGTGTCATTTCAACAGTGACAATCATCTAGAGCCAAGGTCTACACCACCGGGTTGCTAGTTGTGACATATGGCAAATGTCTTACGGCCTCTTCCCCCTGCACCTTGTCTTTAGTGCAGGACAAAGACAGTTTAAGCTGTATAACAGCAAGCAGTGTTGTAGCATTAGGTGAATGGATCCTGCAGAATGTTTACAGGTAACTACAAAGGGGAGGGAAGGATTCAAACCCTGTACGCTTGCCACGATCAACCTCAGAATTAACCTACTAAACCAACAGATGCAAATATGCTACAAGCATGTATTACACAGCTACAAATTTGACATGAATTGTTATTTTCTCAGCAGGTAAGTATGTGTCATGAGCTGCTGGGATACATAACTGTGTGGAAGGTGCAAGGAAACAAACTGCTGCAGGTAAAACCCAAAAGAACTGTAATCTAGAAACTTTTTGAAATAAAAAATTGTTTAAAACTATGAGAGATAAGCACTTTCATTCACAAAAATACATGAAACTTCATCAGATAAACATTGTTGGAAGTACACACACAGTTTAACTTTTGTGTTCAATCACATGACCGGAAAGCCCCCAGGAAATGAAGCATCATCCAGGAGCCACCACAAAGAAATTCACAGCGTGTAGCAGTGAGTCAATTCAATTGGTAAAATTTGCAAGCAACGAAAAATATATATTTAAAAAAAAAAAAAAAAAAAAACATATATATATATATATATATATATATATATATATATATATATATATATATATATGGGGCTACTACAGTAAACCGACAGCTCACAAGATCGACACTGATAAGACCGACACCAAATAACCGACAGCCCAAAACACCATCAACTGACAAACCCAACATGCAGAAAACTGAAGTTCACAACACCGACAACATAATAGCGAGCCCCACACCAACGAACCCAAACAGTATATCCAAGTGCTATGTACAAACGGAAACATCACATTGTGTATCCAAGTGCCATGTAGAAACAAAAACATCACATCACGTAACTGACAGTCACTTCCCATTGCTGTGCAAACTGTGCCAAACAAAGTGGTGTATATACATAATTAACAGGTGTAAAA